>NC_034010.1:14013559-14176170 GCF_000346465.2 Prunus persica
ATTGCTGCTCGATTAGATTTATTGAACATGGGGGTCAAAACTGATTTGCAACCCGAGTATGAGAAAGACGTACTCGTTTGCTCCTGGGCCTTGGAATTTGTCAAGAGCAGAGAAGAGAGAGGTTTGCAATTCTTTCTATGGTATGAAGGTCCCTGAAGGTTATTCTTCAAATATTAAAAATCTTGTATCTTTACAAGATTCAAGACTTCTTGGCCTTAAATCACATGATTGTCATACCTTAATGCAACAATTGCTCCCTGTGGCAATTCGTTCTGTTTTGGAGAAGCCTGCAAGGTATGCAATAACTCGTTTGTGCTTCTTCTTCAATGCTATATGTGCAAAGACTGTTGATGTTTCCAAGCTGGATAAGTTGGAAGAAGATGTAGTAGTTACTCTGTGTTTGCTTGAGAAGTACTTTCCCCCTTCATTCTTTGATATCATGGTTCATCTAGTAGTACATCTTGTCAGAGAAGTTCGTCTATGTGGGCCAGTATATTTTAGGTGGATGTATCCGTTTGAAAGATATGTGAAAGTGCTGAAGGGGTATGTTCAGAATCGTACTCGTCCCGAAGGTTGCATTGCTGAGCGGTATATAGCTGAAGAAGCGGTAGAGTTTTGTACTCAGCATTTATCTGATGTTAGTACAGTTGGAGTGCCTTCAAGCCAAAAGATGGGACTTTCAAAGCCATTATCAGGTTGCACAGTGAGCGTAGTTGATCAGGACCTGTTGAATCAAGCACATCTATATGTCTTGGAGAATACGGAGGAAGTCCTACCTTATATCGAGTACGTATGAGCTTTATTCTTTAAGTTTCCATTTTAAATTATTTCTTATGTTTATCTTCTATATTTGGGACCGTAATGCTTGAATTTTTCGTGTCATGTAGGCAACATATGATCCACATCAAGATTGCTTATCCAAAATTTAGAAAGAGAACAAAGTGGCTGCAGGATAAGCACAATAGCACTTTCATTCAATGGCTACGCTTCAAGGTATATACGTATATGTTGTTGAATAACATATTTCTCTTTTAATTTTCTTCTTATTTATATGTTAGATTGAATTAAGATATGATTAATTTGCAGGTTCAAAGTGAACTTGAGGAAGACAATCATGGCGTATCAAAAAATTTAAGGTGGCTAGCAGCTGGTCCAAACATGTCAGTGCCATTATATAGGAGCTATCTTATTAAAGGTATTAAATTCAATATCAAGGCACAAGATGATGTGCGGACAACTCAAAATAGTGGAGTTTATTTACTTGCACATACCATGCAAGTTGCTAGTGCCAAGGATAAAAACCCAATTCTCTCAAATATGGGTTTCTATGGTGTCATTCAAGAAATTTGGGACCTTGACTACCAAAAGTTTACAATCCCAGTCTTTAGGTGTGATTGGATAGATAGTTCTGGTCTTGTAGTCGACGAACTTGGATTTACCCTTGTAGATTTGAGTAAAATTGGACATAGGAATGACCAATTTGTTTTGGCTTCTCAAGTCAAACAAATATTTTTTGTTGACGACCCGATGCATCGTGGTTGGTCGGTAGTGTTATCAATGCCTAATAGAGAATATAATGATGTTATTGGTGATGAAGTCTTAGGTGATGTGATAATTGAGTGTGAGCCATTTACTAGAGGGATGCCAAATGTTGACACATTTGATGAACTGGTGGGTGAGTTAGGCGATCAAAATATTCGAGATGGGTGTGAAGATATATGGATTGAATGAAGCTTATGTAATTGGCAGTGTATGACATTAATTTTGTAATATATTGTAATGTGATTTCTGCACTTTCTACGTTCAAATAAAACACGACGTTATTGTGAACCAGTTATTCAGCATATTTACCGACGTCTTAAAGCAACGTAATAATGAAGAACCACGACGCTATTGTGAAGCAATTATTCAGGATATCACGTCGGGGAAGGATTAAGAACCGCCATGTAATTCAAAATAACACGACTCCAATCCCATAATACCGACGTCTAAAAAACGAGATATATAATCTGAACGTTAAAAAATACGACGTCATCATACATTTTCCACGTCGCAAGTTCTTTTATAAACGAAGAGGAACGAAATGAATTCCGACGGAAATTCATTATAACCGCCGTCTAATAACAATTAAACGACGTTATTTGTAATACGGCTCTCATCATAATCAACGCCGTCTATATGTTCTGCAATACGACTCTCATTTTTGTGGAACCGACGTTGTTTAGACGTTCAACGTCGTCTATATTATTAAGTGCGTCGTGAGTAATGATGATAGATATAAATACAACGTCGACTATATAAATGCCACCGACGTTGTTTCGCATTTCAACGTCAACTGTATAAATACATACGTCGTAAATAATGACACTGACAACTATTTCCACGTCATCTTTTTTAGAAAAATCGAAGTGGAAAATTTATTTCACGACGGTTGTTTGTAAATAAGAGACGTAGTATATTTCAATAACGTCGTCTTCTCATGTATTTAAAGACGTCATATTTTTTCTTGTCGTGTAAATTATATTTAACGGCGTAGTATTTTAGTTGTCGTCGTTGTATGTATATCTTGCGGCCTTGTTCTTTTAACATGTGTCATATTTTTCCTTTTTAACGACGGTGATTTGTTTGAGTTGGTCGTCTATTCTCATCCTCGACTATTTTCTAGAACTTTAGCAGACTAAACACGTCTGTTTTTATTGTTTTCCGTCGTTGTTTGTTTCTGAAAATATGACGTATAAATTTTGTAATACGACTCTCATATATTTGTAACCGACGTTGTTTCGTTTTTCAACGTTTAATATATAAATACATACGTCGTAAATAATGACACTGACAACTATTTCCACGTCATCTTTTATCGAAAAATCGAAGTGGAAAATTAATTTTACGACGGCTGTTTTTATATATGCGACGTAGTAGGTATCAATAACGTCGTCTTCTAATGTATTTAAAGACATCAAATTTTTTATTATCGTGAAAATGATATTTAACGGCGTCGTATGATTATTTTCGTCGTTGTATGTCTATCTTGCGGCCTTGTTCTCTTAATATGTGTCATATTTTTCCTTTTTAACGACGGTTTTATTAGAGAGTTGGTCGTCTATTCTCATCCTCGACTGCTTTTTTAGATCTTTTTGCAGTACAAAGACGTCGTTTTGTATTTTTTGATGACGTTGTATATTTTAACAACGACGGTGATTTAGCGTCGTGGTTTATGAGGGAAAAGATGACGGTGGATTCCACGACCATTGAAAAACCGAATACACGACGGTGATTTACCGTCGTCTTTTTGCTTTTTTGTAGTAGTGTTAGTTTAGACAGGTGTATGGCTCATATGCCATTGCATATTGTTGGACTAATATGTCCAGATTCATGTCAAGTGTACAGCTCATAGGTTGGGACAATTGTGTGTTGGCTGAGTCATTTTTGTATTGATATAGAGTATAGTGATAGTGAAATGAGATCACATTATGAGTGTGCATGATTACAATCATTGCCTAACAGACTCTCTCTCTCTTTTTTCTCTCTTAAACGTTTCCTCATATACTTTCTGTGCAAGAACACATGCTATTCTATAGAAACTCCAACATGGTATTAGAGCCAGGTTCGGATCTGAGACTGGAGCGTCGTGAAATCACAGCAATCCAGCTGAGGAAAGCTCTATCTAGTCTCACATGGCTGGACCTAGCATGGGTGAGCTTCGTGCTCCCATCTTCAATGGAAGCAACTATGATTTCTGGAGAATAAAGATGTGCACAATCTTCAAATCTCACAAGCTGTGGGATATGGTTGAGAATGGGTATAAACAACCTGTGAAGAAGGAAGAAGGAGAAGCTCTGACTGCAGCTCAAAAGCTTGCTTTGGAAGAGAATGTTGCAAAGGATGCTAAAGCTTTGGGACTGATCCAAGGTGCAGTTTCTGACGACATCTTTCCCAGAATTGAATTGAAAGAGTCAACCAAGGAAGCATGGGAGATCCTGCAACAAGAGTTTAGAGGTGATAAGAAGGTGAGATCTGTGAAACTTCAAGCTCTTAGAAGAGAATTTGAATACACTCGTATGCATGATGATGAATCGTTATCTTGAGCTAGTAAATCAAATGAAGGCTTATGGTGAAAAGTTAACTGAACAAAGAATTGTACAGTAACTCTTGATTAGTTTATCCAGAGAATATGATTCTATTGCTGAAGTTATAGAGGAAACAAATGATACAGAATCTATTGGGGTTCAAGAGGTTATAGGCTCTCTAAAATCTCATGAACAACAGCTGCAAAAGCATAATGAGAGAGTGACTGAGAAGGCATTCTCTAGTCTGAATGTGAGTTCTAAAGATCAATCCAACATAGGGCAAGCAGGGAGTTCCAAGTCTAAAAAGAATTGGAAATCTCAAAAAGGGAAGAAGTGGGACTCAAAGTCTGAAAATAATTTCAAGAAGGAAAGTCAAACCGAGGGAGCAAAGGTTCCTTGCAAAACCTGTGACAAGTTGCATTATGGAGTTTGTTGGTTCAAAGGTAAACCAAAATGTTACAAATGTCAGAGGTTTGGGCATATAGCCAAGGAATGCAGAGGAAAATCATATCAAGCTGCCAACTATGCATCACACAAAGAAGAAGAAGGTATCTTGTCATGCTGCTGAAATAGTGAAAAATAATGGTGTGTGGTATGTGGACAGTGCATGCAGCAACCATATGACTTCACATGCATCTCTCCTAGTCAATATTGATACTAAGGTCACTGCAAAAGTGAAAATGGGCACAGGAGACTTAGTGCAAGCAACTGGTAAAGGCACTTTGGTGATTGACACTAAAGCTGGGCCTAGATATATCAAAGAGGTTATGCTTGTACCAAGATTGGATGAAAACTTACTTAGTGTAGGTCAAATGGTAGAGCATGGCTACTATCTGGTTTTTGGCAATTCAGTGGTTGAGATATTTGATGACAGGTCAATGAAAAATCTGGTGGCACAGGTTTCCATGACTGGAAACAGATGTTTTCCACTCTCACTAAAATATGCAAACTCTGTGGCAATGAAAGCAACAGTTGAAGAATCCACTTGTATTGGCATAGGAGGTTTGGTCATTTGAATATGCAGAGTTTGAAGTTGTTACAACAACAGGAGCTGGTCTATGGATTGCCTGAAATTGGCAATGCAGACAGAATTTGTCAGGACTGTGCAATTGGAAAATCTCACAGGGAGGCTTTTGGTAAAGAGAAAACTTGGAGAGCTAGTGTACCTTTGGAACTAGTTCACTCAGATGTCTGTGGACCAATGCAGACTACAATAATAGATGGAAACAAATACTTGTTGACCTTCATTGATGACTGCACTATAATGTGCTGGGTGTATTTCATGCAATTTAAGTCAGAAGTGTTTAATATTTTCAAGAAATTTAAGGCTATGGTGGAATTACAAAGCGGCTACAAAATCAAGAAACTTAGAAGTGACAGAGGTGGAGAATATACTTCCACTGAATTTCTACAGTTCTGTGAAGAAATTGATTTAGAATGACAACTAACTGTGGCCTATTCACCTCAGCAAAACGGAGTTGTTGAGAGAAAGAACAGGATCATTGTAGAAATGAGCAAGACAATGATGAAAGAAAAGAAACTACCATATAAATTCTGGGGAAAGGCAATGAATATAGCTGTCTATATTTAGAATAGATGTCCCACAAAAGTCTTAGATAATGTCACTCCTTTTGAAGCTTTTAGTGGAAGAAAGCCTGGAGTTAAGCACTTGAGAGTGTTTGGTTCTATTTGTTTCTACCATGTGCCTAGTCAGTTGAGATCTAAGCTGGAGGATGCAGCTGTAAAGTGCATTTTTGTTGGCTGTGAAAAGGGGTACAGAGTGTACAATTTGCAAACCAACAAGGTCACTACATCTAGAAGTGTGATCTTTGATGAGAACTCATTATGGGATTGGGACAAGCAAACTGTTGATTCTATCACAGTTCCAATGAGGCTTGAAGACACTTCCAGAAGCTCTGAAGAGGAATATGAAGAAACATTGATAGACAACATCTCTAGCCAAATTCAGGTGACTACAGCTGCTGCTAATGCTGATTCACCAAGTGATTCTCCAAGTTCTACACCTGTGAAGCTTAGAGACATCACTGAGATCTATGCTAGATGCAATATGAGCATCATTGAGCCAGAGAATTTTGCATAAGCTTCAAAGGATAAAGCTTGACAAAAGGCAATGGAAATAGAAATGGAGATGATTGAGAAGAATGAGACTTGGGAACTAGTTGATAGACTAAGTGATAAACCTGTGATTGGTGTGAAATGGGTTTATAAAACCAAATTGAACCTTGATGGCTCAATACAAAAGCATAAAGCTAGGCTGGTGGTCAAAGGCTATGCACAAAAGCCTGGAATTGACTTCAATGAGACTTTTGCTCCTGTGGCCAAACTTGACACAATTAGAACTCTCATAGCTTTGGCGGCTCAAAAGGGGTGGAAACTATACCAGTTAGATGTCAAGTCTGCATTCCTAAATGGTGTGCTTAAGGAGGAAGTTTATGCAGATCAACCGGATGGATTTGTGACTACAAACTATGAAGACAAGGTGTACAAATTGAAGAAAGCCTTGTATGGTTTAAAACAGGCTCCAAGAGCCTAGTATGAGGAAATCAATGCCTATCTCATTAGCTGTGGTTATGCCAAAAGCACAAGCGAGGCTACATTGTACAGTAAGACAAAGGAAGACTCTGGAACTCTAATAGTCTCAATCTATATTGATGACATCGTGTATACAGGTAGTAGTGAAGAATTAATTGAAGAATTCAAGACTGAAATGATGATAAGGTATGAAAGGACTAAGTTAGGTCTGTTATATCTCTTTCTTGGTATGGCAGTGATTCAAACTGAAAATACCATTTTCATAAACCAAAAGAAATATGCACTGACATTATTAAGCAAGTTTGGTTTGAAACAATGTAAACCGGTTAGTACTCCTCTTGTGGCAAGTGAGAAATTGTGTAAGGATGATGGAAGTGAACCTGCAGATGAGAACGAATATAGACAGATGGTTGGTAGCCTATTATATTTGACAGCTGTAGGAGTCTTTTTTTCTGGCAGCTACAGATGGGCCAGGCTGCTGTAAAGAGCAAACTGAAGAAAAATATCCCCTGTGTCTGATTTCAAAGATTAGGCCCCAAAATGTTTCGAAAGGGTAGTAAAGCCTTACGAAACACCTTAGTTACCTTCACCAACGGAAATGACGGCTCCTTACAGGTAGATTCTTAGTGCTTACAGATGAATTCTTAGCTTGGTATAAGAAGATCGTGGCATTGAAGCAAAGTTGGCATGAGTTTAGAACTAAAGAGAAAATTATGTGTTCATGGGAGGAAGAAGGGGTGTCCAAGTAAAGGGGGAAAGGTTTTGCAAGTAGATTTGGCTAAGAGAGAAGGGAGAAAGAGAAAAAGGTGGCCAGAGTGCTTCTTCCGGCAGCTTGACAGTGACTCTGTCAAATGTTAGAGCAATCTGCCAGAAAAGGGAAAATGGGGAAGAAGGGTGAACAGCACATGAAATTGCTGGGTTTTTGCAAGTAAGAGAGGAAGCTTGCTCTCTAGATGTGGATGATTCGTTGGGTAGAAGAGGCTTCATTTTATAGCCGCTGAAAACTATCCTTTCCCAAGAAACCCTAATGGTTTCTACCCAATTTGGTCAAGCTTTTCCCTTCCTTTCTCATCTCCTCCCTTGACTTTTCTTATCTTGGTGAAATTTCCTCTGTCTATTTGCACAAAATTAGGAATTTTGGGAGCTCAAGGCCCTTCTTTCCCGTAGCTGTTCAGTGGGAGACTCCATTCTTAGCTATTTTTCTTCTTCTTTCCTTCCCTGGCCAGATCTGATGAAGGAAAGCAAATAGGTGCACACGCTGGTTTGAAATGTGCTTCGCTTCCTGGCAACTTACATGCTAATATCCCTTGGGTCCTTGCATGTTTTTTGCTTTGAAACTTGTTTTTTTCTTCCCCTCAACCCACGTGGTCTTCCATGCTTCTTCATGGCTTTATCCTTCAGCCAAAAGATGGAGTTTTTGCTGCTTGCTACTTCTAATTGTATGGGTCTTCTAGGATAGGAAGCCAACCTACCAAACAAATGGGCTACCCTTATCAAATATTGGGCTATTGGGGTTAGTTTTAATGGGCCATTTTGACTGGGCTTTTTGGTTGGGTTATTTAGGTTATTTTCCCTTTTTGCTCACCCATATATTTGGGCCTAAGAAATGGGCTTGGGCTTCGAGGCTCCCAAGCAACCCAGAACCTCCATTTCTTGGCCCATCAATGGGCCTCATGACAACCTATTACCATCCATACCACAACCCACTCAAGTAAGCCCCTAGCATTTGAGTGGCTTGGGCCCACTTTAGGCTTTTAGTATGGTTGGGTGTGGCATAACGATTTCTCACTCCGCATGGCATGTTGCTTGGCATGTTTTTTTAATTACGATGCTTGATGGATTTGTAGAGCTACCTATTTTTGTGATCTTAATCTCAATTCCTAGCATGACAAATTTATTTATTTGGCATGGCATGCGGAGCGTGACTTGTGCGTGGCGGGTTTTGTATGCTCCAACTTGGGGCTTTCCTAAATAATGTATCATTTTGGGTTATGAATTTATTTGGGCCTAACCGTGGATTTTTTGGGTCTCAACATTGGCCCCCTTAATTATAAGGGCCATGGACAAGTGCTGGAATGGGCCGAATAATTAAACCCAACCCAAAAAATCAGATTTGTATTTGTAAGGAACCTCTCCTCTTCCTGCGTGCAAAATGACGGCGTGTCATGATTGGCCCCAATGGTTATTTGCAGTTTCTCAACGCCAACCGCCTTCTTCCTTTCCTTTTTTTATTATTCTTTCTTCCTTTCTTCCTTTTCTTTCTCTTTTCTCGTTCCAGACCTAACTCCCTTCCACTTTACCTTCCTTCGTTCTCTTCCCCTTCTCCGACAAACTCAGACTAAGTGAGAGAGTGAGATCGGGCAGAAATCGTCTGCCTCCGCCTGTTGGGAAGAAGCCCAAGCCAAGTTCTACTCTGCTGCCCCTCCCTTATTCGAAGGGGTCCGTTCATCGTTGCTGGAAGGGTCCTCCTTGTGCGATTTTCCCTTGTTTTCTTTTGAATTTGTTTGGGAATTTTGTTGGGTTCCTCTCACCCATGGACATTCCTCTTTGTTTTGGCAGCCAGGCATCAAACCCTTTCAACCCATTTCGTTACTGCTACCACAGTGGTGCTCACGACGTGGGTGTTGGCAAGGAAAGGCTCACACCAGTCTTCTGGGATTCCCTTCTCTTTGATTTGCTCGAGCTACTAAAACGGTATCGAATTTTGTGAGGAGAAACTGTTGGCTTAGGTTTCTCCCCTTTTCCTTTCCTTCATTTTTTTATATCTTGCATTGACCTCTTCTTTGTATATAGAAAGGCTAATCTTGGCATGATGTGCTTTTTTTTATTTTTTATTACTATGCAGGTGTATACGTCTCAGGCATAAGTGGGCAGGTGCTGGAAGCCTTCGACGTTTCTGCTGCTGCAACCTTCAAATCCTTCAGCCTTCTAATTTGGATATTTGGGGCTTCTGTTTTGGTTCTTTGGTAAATAAATCTTTTGCTTTGGATATTCTAGGAATAAGCATAGACTGGTGCTTGGCCTAGGCTTACTCCCCTTGTGAACACATGCTTGATTAATTGTAGATCTTGTTCTTGGTTACGAAAAGTAGAAGTTGATAGGACACATGTATTGCAATGCTTGCTTGTTTTGTTTTGAGAGAGAATCTGCTTGTTTTGCTTGTTGATTCACACGGGTCATAAATTGCATATTTGCTTGAACTCCTCTTTTTTTTTTTTTCTTGTATGCAGAGATTTGTCATTTTTTCTAAACTGGTCATGGCATCCGCTGATCTGTCACCCATTATTAGGTACCATCTTTATTCCCTAGATGACAGATTAAAAAGAGGGAGGCCTCCTCCTTTGCTTAAGAGCGCTGTGAAGACGTATTCATTGATGGAGAGCCACCGTCGGAAACAGCTCCAGTGGTTGATCCTGCATAGAGAGGGGCCTATTTCTGGCAATCCCCGTATTCTTCCAATATCCATGTGGCACTAGCAAGGTTGGTCAGAATGGGTTGACCATGAATTGAAGGACCCGTCCTTCTGCGACATCCTAAATCGGGTAGGCGTGCTGGACGCCATCTTTATTTCTAAAGCTTGTGACATCTATATTGAAGCCAAGATGCTCAGGCATTTGGTTAGGCGATGGAGTACCAAGACACATACATTTATCTGTTCATGGGGAGAGTTTACTCCCACACTTGAGGACGTAGCCAATATTTTCACCCTTCTACCTTGCGGCAACCAAGATCCTTTACACATCGCCTGACTCCATAAGATGAACTAAAGCTTGAGGCTTTACAAAAGGGTGCCCTGACTTCTCCTAGCACTTCTCTGCGGTTTAGCAATTGGATACAGTTTTTCGGAGATGTTAACAAGAATGAGCCATGTCGTCTTGCAGCGCTTATATCGTTATGGCTTGGGAGATTTCTCTTCTGTGATTTTTCCTAAGACTTTTTGCATGAGCAGGTGTTTCCTTTGGCCTTAGTGATAGCATGTGGCAGTGTGCTTCCTCTAGCCCCCATGTTATTGGGGCACCTATACCGCTTGCTTGACCAAGTTTAGCTTCTTGAGAAAGGGGTGGCAGGAATCATGACTGTAGAAACCAAATTCCAACACTCGCTTAGAGGAGCCGGATGCCTTAGGCATGCCTCCCGAATTCGTTAGTGACCATGAGCGGCATGTTGACATTGAACCGGTATCAAATAACCTTCTTGCTTGTTTTACTTGGTACATACGTGTTGCGTGTTGCCTGTTGTGACTTGCAACTCATACCTTGTATTTCTTCTGTAGGTTGAGCCCACCGTTGAGGACAAGGCCGGTTGCTCACTGGAGGCTGGCCTTGGCCTTCCTACTACCATTACTGACATTGTGCAGACTGTCGGCAAGGTATTTATCGCTTACTTTTCACCTTCCTTGCTTTAATTTGCTTCCCTTTTCTCGTGCCATCTATTATTTTGGTTTATTTTCCTTCACATCGTTTCCCCCTTCTTCTTTTTTCTTCTTTTTTAGGTCGA
Organism: Prunus persica; assembly: GCF_000346465.2. Taxonomy (NCBI): domain Eukaryota; kingdom Viridiplantae; phylum Streptophyta; class Magnoliopsida; order Rosales; family Rosaceae; genus Prunus; species Prunus persica. Next base: position 14,024,677 of record NC_034010.1, read on the forward strand.
GAGCATCTCAAAAGGGGCGAAGGATACGCTTCCTTCTCCTTCTCTTGGGACGTCCAGCGTAGCTGCCTACACTGCCATGCACCTTCCAGCAGCGCAGCCTCCTGCTCCTCCTCTCCTAGGGACATCCGACACAATTGTCGGCACTTCTCCACAGCTTACAGCAGTGCTGCCTCCTACTTCTTCTTTCTTAGGCACATCTGACACAACTGCCGACACATCCCACAGCTTCCAGCAGTGTTGCCCCCACTCCTCCTTCCTAGTCACATTAGACATAGCTGCCGGCACCTCTCCACAGCTTCCAGCAGTGCCACCTCATGGTGAGATTATTGATGGCAGTCATAAGGACAATGATGCTTCCACCTCATGGGGCATTTATCAGAGAAAAACATGTCTTGGCAAGATTGGGAGAATTCCTTCATGGCGTTCAAAGCCTTCTTTGATGGTGGTGCTAAGATCCTCCGATCTATTGATGAGCTTCTTCCGCTTTGTCAGAGGTTTGATGGTTATGCGCCCTTTCAAGGCGCCTTTGTGTATCCACAGACAGTCGCAGTTTTGATAAAATTTATGGATCTCTATGGGAGTTTCATGAAGATTACCGATATCACCTCCTCTTTCTTGAGAAGTGTCACCTTCCGAGCTCTTGGCTTGGTGCTTCATGGGATAGATACCATGGAGCTTTTTGATATCACTGACCACAGACTACTTTGTTGGCGGGACGCAATATGCGAGGCCATAACTCTAGGCTTTCATGTGGACTTCCTCCTCAACCTTGTTAGGAACCTAGCACGTGTCGTCTTTGGAGCGCAGGCCATACATAGCATGAAATTATCACGTGGTTCCAATGGGGTTAAAGCTGTTGCCGACGCCTTGAACATTAAGCAACAAGAATTGGAGAGCCAGCGTCAGGAAGTGCATGCTCTTCTCCTTGCTAAGGGTATTTTTGTCGATAATGCTGAGTGTGTGACAGAGGCAGCAGCCAGATCATCCCCTAGGGCTTCCTCCGTTCTTTTCGGCATTCTTCATAGCTTCAAGGTATATAATTCCTCTTTCCTTTTCTTTTTTGTCAGGCTACCTCTTCCAGCATCACCTAGTCTTGACACGTTCCTTCCTTCTTGCAGGTTGTCTCTCCTTGGCTTGACAATTGATTATTTTGGCACATAGTTCTATTCCTTTTGAGACTATAGGATGCATGGATCTTTAGCATGTGTAGTTTTATCTCGCTTGGACTGTAGTTTTTATTTATTTATTTATTTTTTTAGACACTCTAACGACTATGTCGTTATGGCTTTGTAATTTAATGCTGAATCACTGGACCATGTACTAATTTCTGAATGCTTGAGGCATGTTGTAATTTGCATGTCCTATATATGTATATATTGCTTGGTTGGCAGAATTTGTTTTTGTGAATTGCTTGAGATTTTCTGACAGGTTGTATATCCTTAAAAACAAGGTACATGTTGCCAAAATTTTATCTAACCATTGGGCCTGAAAAACACCTTCTTGTCATGCCTAAAAGGGCCAGACTAGTATGTGCATGGTTTTTGCCAAGGTTTTGTAAAATTCTCAGATGCTTTGCATATTCTGGTTGCTTATCAAGAGGGTATAATGGTTTCATTATTCTAGCACCATAGGAATGCATGTCCCATATTATTTTGCTTAGGCATGCTGCTTGTTGATGGTCCGAGACCCCATCCAAGTGACTTTTCTGGGCATGTCTTACTGCTAAGTGGCATGTTTTTTGTTTTATGTAAGGGGGTTTAAAATCTATAAAGGGGTAATAATAAAAGGAAATGCAATAATAAAAAGTTCATGTCTAAAACAAAAGGAAATGCAATAATAAAAAGTTCTTGACATAAGATTAACTTAGCATTAGTAAAGCTTGAGCCACTTTGCATTGATGAATACTCCAATCAAATCAAGCCCCCAAGTATGAAAGGGCCAAGGAGTGTGCATAACTTGCAATAGCATGAAAAGTTGTGGCTTAGGTTGGCATGTATTTGACATGTGTTATACAAGGTTGCCATGCTCTGCAGAGATATTTAACAGAGCCACAATTGCTGCTTTACTTTCATGCGGCTCATAACGCAATTAATCAGAGAGTGATTTGCGGCTCTTATGAGAGGTTACGGCAGCTGTTTCTCGATAATCTTGTTGACCAAATGAAGCCCCCAAGTGGCGCTCTTCCTTTTCACTCTTCCAAGGTTCTTGCCCAATTAGTTTAACTGAAATGCTTCTTTTCCTCACTGCTTCCAGCAGCTAAGAAAATTGGCTGATGCCAATATTCTTTAAATAAACTCTATAATCTGCCACAATATTACAGATGCAAAATTCGACAAGCGCCTCCTCATCTTTCTCATCATAGCAATCCAATGCCAGGTCCCGGAACCTGCGCACAAAGTCCACTGGATCCTCGCCATGTTTTTGGCGAGTGTTGTTGAGTTGAGTAGTGGTAACTCTTTCTTCATGCTGGAAATACTTCTTACAGAACCTGCTTGCCAAATCCTCCCAAGAGCAAACAGAGCCTGGCACCAATGTCGTATACCATGTGTAAGAACGATCGTTAAGGCTCTTCAAAAATTCTCTAAGTCGGAGATTATAATCACCCGCATGTGGTCCCAAAGCATCAACGAAGATGTTAACATGCTCCTTCGGGCTCCCCTTCCTTCCGTCGAAAAGGACAAAGCTTGGTGCTTCATAGCCTTTAGGATATGGCTACTGGAGTAAACTTGATGGATATGGCGGTTGAGGAAGGTACTTCTAATCCTTCTGGCTTCGACCTAGTTCTTTTTCCAGCATAGCAATGATGTCTTCTTAGGTGACAAAAGATGGTCCCTTTTGTTCAGAACCCTTTCCGGCAGCAGCAGATTCCTCTTGGGTTGGTCTTTCGTCTTCTAAACTTGGCTTGGAGACTAAACTTTTTAGCTCTTTGATTGTGTCCACCATCTCCCTCTAGGTTTCCCCCATAACATGGATGGCTACAACAAGGTCTGTGAGGGTGAAAGCTCCCTCTTTTGCATGTTCTTGTTTTCTATGTAAGGTATTTTGCCTTGACTCTGTGTCACTGTGGTCCAGCTCGTCTTGGGAAGACATGGTATTGCTTCTGGTCTTCTTTCTTGGAGACATAGGTGAAGATAATGGCCTAATCCCCAGCAAAGTCGCCAATTTATGTAGGGGTCTTTTTCTTCTGGCAGCTACAGATAGGCTGGGCTGCCGTAAGGAGCAAACTGAAGAAAACTATCCCCTGTGTCTGAGTTCAAAGATTAGGCCCCAAAATGTTTCAAAAGGGTAGTAAAGCCTTACGAAACACCTTAGTTACCTTCACCAACGAAAATGACAGCTGCTTACAGGTAGATTCTTAGTGCTTACAGATGAATTCTTAGCTTGGCATGAGGAGATCGTGGCATGGAAGCAAAGTTGGCATGAGTTTAGCACTAAAGAGAAAATTATGTGTTCTTGGGAGGAAGAAAGGGTGTCCAGGTAAAGGGGGAAAGGTTTTGCAAGTAGATTTGGCTAAGAGAGAAGGGAGAGAGAGAAGAGGGTGGCTAGAGTGCTTCTTCCGGCAACTTGACAGTGACTTTGTCAAATGTTAGAGCAATCTGCCAGAAGAGGAAAAATGGGGAAGAAGGATGAACAGGGAACGAAATTGATGGGTTTTTGCAAGTAAGAGAGGAAGCTTGCTCTCTAGATGTGGATGATTTGTTGGGTAGAAGAGGCCTCATTTTATAGCCACTGGAAACTATCCTTTCCCAAGAAACCCTAATGGTTTCTACCCAATTTGGTCAAGCTTTTCCCTTCCTTTCTCATCTCCTCCCTTGACTTTTCTTATCTTGGTAAAATTTCCTCTGTCTATTTGCACAAAATCAGGAATTTTGAGAGCTCAAGGCCCCCTTTTCCCGTAGCTGTTCAGTGGGAGACTCCATTCTTAGTTATTTTTCTTCTTCTTTCCTTCCTCCTTCCCTGGCCAGATCTGATGTAACACCCCGACTCCAAATTAAATGATTATTTTAATCGATTTTTATAAAATTACGAATTTACCCTTGGGATAGGGGTAAATTGGTCACTTTCTTCTTCGGAAGGATTTTGGGACCACGAGTGGCATTTCTGAGAAGATGGTACTGAGACGAATTCATAGACACGCGGTAGGCTTGAATCGGGGTTGTAACGAAAAAGTTACGGGCAAAATAGTGTCAGTGGCAAACTTGTAAATATTTCAAAAAGTTTGGTAAAAATCAGATTTTCACCTCAGCTCTCTCTCTCTTCGCGCGCAACACTCTCTCTCTCCTCAGTCTCTCTCTCTCCCCGACGTTCACTCTCTCTCTCCTCGGCTTGCTCAGTTCCGGCCACGGCAGGACCCGAGATCGGTCCCGTTCGACTCGTCTCGTCGCCCCGGTCAAGCTCTGCCCGTTTTCCCCGTCGGAAACCAGGGATTCCGGCCGCGAGCTCGACGGTTTTAAACCGAAGCATTCCAGCCGTCGCGCCGCCGCCTCCGCCGCCCAAACCCGGTGATTGAGGTATGGTTTCTCTTCCATTTTCCGAGTTCTAGCTGATGTTGGTATAGGTTTTGATTGATTTCGAGTTTAGAAAATCGATTAGAAATCTAGGTTTTGGGCCGAATTTCAACATGAAATTCCGGCCAGTTGCCGGCCGAATTGGAGCTTCTCGTAGTTGAATGAAGTGATCCTGACCTCGAGTAGAAGCTAGGGTAGGAAGGGTGAGCTCGGGTGTGGAGTTTTTCCGTCACCGAAATTACTCTGCACACCCACGCGCTGCCGGCGCGTGGACGAGTCTGGTGAGGATGTAAATTGACCCGATGAGATCCTTAGGTTGTCACGAGCGCATAGGAATTCGCGGATCTCGATTCGGATGTCGTTTGGCTATCGAACGGATTTTCGCATATTATGCGTTATCCGGGTTCGATAGGTTCCGACCGTTAGATCTTTTCCAATTTAAAATATGTTGTTCTAGGTATTCCTAGGACCGTATGGGACTTCACGAATTCTGAATCGGAGCCCCGGATGTTCCGATTCAAAAGTGCAAAGTTTACGGGTTAGCGATAACCGTAAAATCGTGAACGCTTCCTAAACCTGTAATCGGACCTTAGGATACCATCTTCAACGTGCACGTATGGGAATTTGGGGAGTTAAGCAATTAATTTGTAATTTCCGCTTGGACGTGGTTTTTATATTAATTAACGGTTCGTATTTCGAAATAGGTATTTCGACTGCACGCACGCAGCAAGCAGGACCTTCACGTGGTCAGGCAGCGAGGGAATACTTGTGAGTGGACTTTGTTTTAATCATATGCCTGGTTTTAATTAATGAAAGATTTTGCATAATGTTTTAATGGCTTCTGGATTTTTATATATTTTATGCATGGATAAATTCTGATGGGTGTATAGCAATTGGCAATATATTGTGAGATTGGCATTTTTGGGTTTTGTGAGTGTATTTTATATGTGGATTGTGGGGAGGTATATTTTGATATATTCTTTTTAGATGAGATATTTGGGTTGTTGGAGGGTGTTATGGAAGAGTGTGTTTAGAGAGGAGTTGTGGGATTACACTACGTAAGTACCTTCCCCAGTTACTAGTCTCACTCGCGGCGTTGGATGTTCCGGCGGGTGAGACACTTTCCGTATGCGGCGTTGGATGTTCCGGCGTACGGAAAGACTGTGTATAGAGTTTAGGGTCATCACCACGGCGTTGGATGTTCCGGTGTGTGATGATCCAGTCTGCGCACTTAGGACATAGTTTGAGAGCTACACATGGCGTTGGATGTTCCGGTGTGGGAGCTTTGGAGTTTCGTCCCCCGGTTGGACCGCTCATCCCTAGACGCAGGATAGCACCTGGAAATCCTGCGGACTAGTCAAACGATCCCCCAGTTGGATTGTTTTCCCCGGTACCTAGGTGGTGTGACGAGTATATCGTATAGTTATTTATAGTTAATTATATATATATATATTTTTATGTGTATTTATTGAATTGGTATAGTTGAGTGTGAAAGGAATTGGAGTGTGTTTAATAGTTGACAGGAGTGGTGAGTTTGAGAGAATGTGGTTTTTTTTGAAGGAGATAACTGATGTTTTTAGATGAGTTTTACTGAAGCATGTTTTGAGTAATTTCTTATTGAATTGTGAACCTGCATGACTCGAGCATTATTTTTACATGGTGGGGTTATTATGTTGTTTTTAACTGCAAACCTGGTTTTTGTCCACTCACATGTTTTCTGTTTTGCGCCCCCCCCAGCCAGTAGTTGCTTTTGGAAGTGCAAGTGGTGTACGAAGCGGAATCGGTGCATCTTTCTAATTAAAAACTGTGTAAATTCTTCTACTCAACTGTACTTGTAATCTAAATTCAGTAGATGCTCTGTATTGCCATGGTAGATTTTACTTGTGAGGCCGGAGGCCACTCTAGTATGAATTATGTATGTATGAAAGCATGCTGCTGGTTGGGATTAGTATTACTGTGTGTTGCAGGTTGAATAAATTTTGTTGGGATTGCTTAAATTGCAGGGGAGACTCTGCCAAATTTTTTTGGTAGAAAGTCTCAATTATTTAGCAGGTGGGCCCGGCATCGGGATGATGTCGGGATCAAGACGGGGTCCGCCTCGGTCTTGGGGAATTCCGGGGCGGGTCCTGTCATCTGATGAAGGAAAGCAAATAGGTGCACACGCTGGTTTGAAGGGTGCTTCTCCTCTTGGCAGCTTACATGCTAATATCCCTCGGGACCTTGCATGTTTTTTGCTTTGAAACTTGTTTCTTCTTTCCCCTTAACCCACGTGATCTTCCATGCTTCTTCATGGCTTTATCCTTCAGCCAAAAGATGGAGTTTTTGTTGCTTGCTACTTCTAATTGTATGGGTCTTCTAGGATAGGAAGTCAACCTACCGAACAAATGGGCTATCCTTATCAAATATTGGGCTATTGGGGTTAGTTTTAGTGGGCCATTTTGACTGGACTTTTTGGTAGGTTATTTAGGTTATTTTCCCTTTTGTGCTCACCCATATATTTGGGACTAAGAAATGGGCTTGGGCTCCAAGGCTCCCAAGCAACCCGGAAACCCCATTTCTTGGCCCATCAATGGGCCTCATGATAGCCTATTACCATCCATGCCACAACCCACTCAAGCAAGCCCTGGGCATTTGAGTGGCTTGGGCCCACTTTAGGCTTGTAGTGTGGTTGGGTGTGGCATAACGATTTCTCGCTTGGCTTGGCATGTTGCTTAGCATGTTTTTTAATTACAATGCGTGATGGATTTGTAGAGCTATCTATTTTTGTGATCTTAATCTCGATTCCTAGCATGACAAATTTATTTATTTGACATGGCATACGGAGCGTGACTTGTGCGTGGCAGGTTTTGTATGCTCCAACTTGGGCCTTTCCTAAATAATGTATCATTTTGGGTTATGAATTCATTCGGGCCCAACCGTGGATTTTTTGGGTCTCAATAATAGCTACAAGACCAGACATAATGTTTGCAGCTAGCCTATTAGCTAGATTCATGCATTGTCCAACAAAGAAAGACTATGGAACGGCTAAGAGGGTGCTGAGGTATATTCAAGGCACCATTGATTTTGGTATGGAATATCAGAAGGGAAAAGAGGCTATCCTAAGTGGATATTGTGACAGTGATTAGAGTGGAAGCCAAGATGACATGAGGAGCACCTCTGGCTATTCCTTCTCCTTTGGTAGTGGAGTATTCTCTTGGGCATCATCAAACAACATAGTGTAACCCTCTCTACAGCTGAAGCTGAATATGTCAGCGCAAGTGAGGCTACTACACAGGCTATATGGCTGAGATTTGTGTTTGAAGAATTTGGAGAATTGCAGATTGAGGCAACTCCATTAATGGTGGATAATACGTTTGCCATTGCAATGACAAGAAATCCTGTTTTTCATCAAAAAACCAAGCACATCAACCGCAGGTATCATTTCATCCGAGATGCTTTGCAAGATGGGGTAGTAGACTTGAGGTACTGCAAGTCTAAAGAACAAGTGGCTGACATTTTCACTAAAGCTCTGCCTAAAGATCGGTTCAACTATCTTAGAGGATTGCTTGGTGTTAAACCAGTTAACAATTTAGAGGGGAGTGTTGAAGTATAAATTGTTTCCAGGTTCAATTGTTAGTTTAGACAGGTGTATGGCTCATATGCCATCACATATTGTTGGACTAACATGTCCAGATTCATGCCAAGTGTACAGCTCACAGGCTGGTAAAATTGTGTGTTGGCAGAGTCATTTTTGTACTGTTGTATAGTGATAGTGAAATGAGATCACACTATGAGTGTGCATGATTACAATCATTGCCTAACAGACTCTCTCTCTCTCTTTTCTCTCTGAAACGTTTCCTCATATACTTTATGTGCAAGAACACATGCTATTCTATAGAAACTCCAACAAAAGCATTGTGTATGTGTATGTATCTGTCAGAAACGATATGGAAAGTTTCCTCGTCTAAGGATTCACTCATCATAGTCGTCCACTCTGTACTGCACCCATCCTCCAGATCCGACGTCGTTGTATCGTGAATGTTGACATAACCTGTCCTACTCAGATTATTAGTGCATTGAGCAATCACTACGTTGAGAGATGAATTCACTGGATTTGCACACTTGAAAAAAGTTACAGACTGACTTGACGGATAATACAGATCCCCCAGACTGAAGTTAGAGTTGGCTAAAGGATAACGAGGAATGGAGGAGTAATTATTCTTTTCAAGGCCAGGATCTACGATTCGAATATATGTGTAATAGTAGTTGAGGGCCAGCACCAAGTATTTTCCAGAATGTAGGTGCAATACCGTAACGTTGTTGTCGCAGTGCAACGTATACCTCTAGTCCCCACAGTATTCTGGGTCACTGTTTAGTCGAAAAGGGTAGCTTATGTTGTGGATGTTGCCACAGGAAGAAGGAGCACACCTGTAGATATCTTTAGCGCTACAAATTTCACTGGATAATAAGTTAATACCTAAAAAGGCTACAACCAAGACCCATGAAGACAAGGTAAAGGGCCTTGTTCCACTTCCCATAAATGGACACAGAGAGAGAGAGAGAGAGAGAGAGAGAGAGAGAGAGAGGTTGTTCAGAGAATAGATTCACAAGTTCTGGAGATATCCATCAGTTTTGTACCGTCCACTCAAATTGGTATTATTGATGTCAGAAAGTCAGTCAACGGACGGGTAATGAGTTGTCAACTTGTTTGAGTTTCCATGGAGAGGGAGATTTTCGGCATATCTATGGTTTTAGTCTACTTTGACTGCTTCACAAATCATTTAAGATGCCTTTTGGGATGAAAATGAAACTAGCATCATAGCTCCATTAGCTTATTGTCAATTTCATGACACTCTCCTACTACACTTTATTTATCACTTGAATAACAGATGGATTTTCCTAAGATGTGAGTGATCTCATTTGCATGTGAATGTAATTTTGTCTGTTCTTACCCTCTTAAACTACAAGTTTCTGAGCAATTTTAGTTGTTATACCAATTCTTTTGTTCGCATTCAATGCGAAGTCCTACTTGATTGAAAGCAACGAAGCCATGCTCCCTTGAGGTAATGCACAAAAGTATCTTATACCTTTGTGCAAACAAACCAAGATGCGTGCAAAACAACTAAAGGCTTGGAATAGGGTTGGTTTTAGAATTTTGAAGGCCTTGTGCGAAACTAAAATTGAGGCCCTCATATGATCTAATATTGAAAATACCAACAAAAAAAAAAACAAGAAGCCATGAATTGATGCCATAAAATAATAAAAGTAATGAATATTAAGTCCAGTGGTAAAGTGTGGTAATGTTGCTTAATTAGTTATGAGTTCAATGATGCTAGGAGCCATTTACTAAGGACACAACCATATTAAGTATATTGTGAGCTCACATATATATAAAAATATACAATATATAAACGTGAGAAAAATTCGAGAGTCGTCCTAAAAAATTACAGGACCTGTGCAGTGACATCATCTGTCCACCGTTATGATCGGGTTTGGCTCAGAATGAAAATTTCCAACCGTACCTAGCATTTACTAAAACGAAAAAGATTGTTTGCTACCAATACTGAGTAAGTACATAGTTACTCTGTACGCTATTTTGTCGATAAAATCTTAATATTTTGTTGATTGTAACAATATTGATGAAACATAAACAAGGTACCACCATGTAATGCAAATTGGTATTCAGTACCAGCCAACCGCAATAGGATAATGCAGTTACTCTCTACGCTACTTTTCTCAACCGCAATAGGATAATAGGATAGTGCCGTGTGAGAACAAAGGGTGAAGCGTGATTCGTGACTATGTTATCTTTAGTTTTGTGCTTGCTGACTCATTTCAAACAGCAGCCTTGGAAGTTTCGCTGCATTCTTCGTTCCATGATAAAATAATTATAATAATGGTCAACGTAGACAAAGTAAACAAACGATTAAAGAAATGCAACATTTGATTCAGTCAAGAATGTCACATGTCGTGGGACCTCTAAGTCAACTGTTGACTTTTATAGTCTTTTCATCGCAAGCAGACAATGTATTTTTTTGTTCTTCTTTTCCTGGTAAGATCCCAAACACGATTGGGTTAATTAAATAATGAGAGGACATCTTATTGGACATATGAGGCACAGAAAGATTTAGATACCATTTTCTTTTTCTGCAGCACAGAAAGATTTGGTTAGATATGGTAAAAATTATCACCTCTTCCTTGTGCTTAATCTTTCTGGCTTTCTCCACAGTGCATGGAGAACCCCAAGATACCTGCAAAAACTTGAAGTGTGGCGATAAAGGCCCAGCTGTCCATTTCCCTTTCAGCCTCAAAGGCAGGCACCCAGATCACTGTGTCTTTCCTGGGTTTGTCCTGTCATGCAATGAGAAGCATGAAACAATTCTTGAGCTTCCAATTCCATTCAAATTCCCAGTCAAAAGCATAGATTATAAGGCTCAGGCAATCCAATTATATGACCCAGAAAGCTGTCTTCTGGTGAAGCTTTTGAAAGTCTTCAACAAGTCAATCTCTCCCTTCCACTTCTCAAAAAATCACATGACTGATCTTACCTTATTCAATTGCTCTTTAGCTGAGAGGCAATTAGATGAACAAGTCCCCTGCTTCAGTGGCCCTGGCTACCAAGTTTATTCTGTTCTCTCTTCGCACATCATTGAGGTCTTGCCCCTACTGTCTTGTACAAAGATGTATAATCTCTCATCAGTTCCATATTATTCAAACTACCCTGACAATCTTTATTTGGAGTGGTCTGAACCAAATTGTGGACAGTGTGAGGCAAAGGGCAAGATGTGTAGATTGAAGAACAATGGCACCAAAAGTGAAATTGAATGTGTGGACTTCAGTAAAGCAGGTATGGCTAACATAAATTTTAGTTTGGCTCACATATATATAACTTATTACAGATTCTTAATATTCTGCTATACTAGTCACTTTTTGCTTACCTACTTGGAAGTTGAGAGCAGAGTAGCAGCATTATTTATTGGCTTTTTATCGCAAAACGTCCCTGAGGTTGATGAACCTATCAAGTTGTATCCTTGTGTTTTTTTTTTTTTTTTCTGTGTTCGTGGTCCTCGAGGTTAACTTGGCTAACATATATTTAATTGGGTCACGTATATTTGAATTGTTACAGATGCTTAATATTCTGCTATACTGGTCACTTATCTGCAGATGCAAATAATACAATGCATTCATGTAATGAGATATTATCATCTGCAATCCACGTTTTGCTTACTTATTTGGAAGTTTAGAGCAAACTAGCAGCACTGTTTATTTAAAGGATATTTTCCAAGCAATAGCTCATTCTAATTACTTATTTGACAGTGTAATTTTTTTTTTTTTTTTCAGGTACGAAAAGGAAATGGGTGGCTACAGGTGAGTTGTTTAATTGGAGTCGCAGTTGGTTTCATCTGTATATATGAGATCGTGGTGATATTTACAAAGGTTGACTTGCAGGTGCATCTCTGGGTTCATTCGTTGTGTTACTCCTAGTCGTTGCAGCCTATCGTGTCTACAGTTCTGATAGAAAAGAAAAGGCCAATCAATTAAAGATTGAAAGATTTTTAGACGATTACAGAGCTCTCAAACCTAGCAGATATTCATATGCAGATATTAAGAGGATTACAAATGACTTCAAGGACAAGTTAGGGGAAGGAGCCTACGGAACTGTTTATAAAGGAACGCTTTCTTCTGAACTCTTTGTTGCTGTGAAAGTCCTCAATAGTTCTAAGGGAGATGGGGAAGAGTTCATCAATGAAGTGGGAACAATGGGTCATATCCACCATGTCAATGTCATTCGCTTGGTTGGCTTTTGCGCTGATGGATTTAGACGAGCTCTTGTTTATGAGTTCTTACCAAATGGTTCACTGCAGGATTTCATTTCATCACCAGACAATAAGAACAGTTTCCTTGGTTGGGATAAGATGCAAGATATTGCTCTAGCCATAGCCAAAGGAATTGAATATCTTCACCAAGGATGCGATCAGCGAATCCTCCATTTCGACATCAAACCTCATAACGTTTTGCTAGACCACAACTTCACTCCAAAGATTTCTGATTTTGGTTTAGCCAAGTTATGTTCCAAGGATCAAAGCATAGTGTCAATGACTACAGCTAGGGGCACCATGGGCTACATTGCACCTGAAGTGTTCTCCAGGAACTTTGGAAATGTGTCCTATAAGTCAGATGTGTATAGTTTTGGAATGTTACTGCTTGAGATGGTAGGCGGAAGGAAGAATGTCGGTTCAGCCACGGAGAGCACAAATGAAATCTACTATCCCGAATGGATTTATAATCTTCTAGAAGAAGGAGATGACCTACGTATCCATATCGGTGAAGAAGGAGAAGGAAGAATTCCAAAGAAACTCGCAATTGTAGGGCTCTGGTGCATCCAATGGCATCCAGTGGATCGCCCTTCAATGAAAACCGTGGTTCAGATGTTGGAAGGAGGAGAAAGCTTAACCATGCCTCCCAATCCTTTTGCCTCTACAGGTGCTGCAGGAACCAATGCCAGTACGGCTGCAAGAAATCGAAACATTCAGTTAGAAGCAATTCCTGAGTTGGAGTAACATGTGTACTTATACATTACATCAATACATGTAAACACACTTATGTATGCAATCAAGAATGATCATATAGTTCTTGATGTTTGTACTTGACCAGCACATGCCTCATGTGAAAGGATTTGAATCTCTTCGATACTTTTCATTGATAAACAGTATAAGAAATATATACACAGCTATTACTTGGTGATTACACAACATATCTCCTATTCTAGGTAAGGTATATACAGAAATAAATACATATAATTGGCAAGTAAATCATAACTCAATCATATCAGCATTAACGTCCATTACACCCCCGCAAGCTGACGAGGCGGTGGAGCACAGGAAGCTTGGACCGGAGGAAGGAGAACAGGGCAGATGATAAGCCCTTAGTAAAAATGTCAGCAATCTGATGAACAGTAGAACAATACGCAACGAGTAACTCATTCTGGACCACCCTTTCACGAACATAATGATAGTCCACCTCCACATGACGAGTGCGAGAGTGAAAAACAGGATTAGAAGCGAGAGAAAGAGCACTAATATTATCACACCAAAGCTTGGGACAAGGAGATGGAAGATGAAGATCGAGAAATAAAGCACGGAACCATGAGAGAGTGGCGGCAGTGTAGGCAAGCTGGCGGTATTCTGCCTCAGTACTGGAGCGTGAGACACCGCGTTGCTTCTTAGAACTCTAGGAGATTAAGTTAGTACCCAAGTAAACACAATAACTACCAGTGGAGCGACGGTCATCAGGATGCCCCTCATAACCGGCATCAGAGAACGCACTGAGAAATAGAGTGCTAGGCGAATAGAATAACCCATGAGTGAGTGTGCCATTCAGATAACGAAGAATACGTTTGACAGCGAGCCAGTGAGCAGTAGTGGGTTGATGCATAAATTGACACACCTAATTAACAGCAAAGGCAATATCTGGATGAGTGAGAGTTAAGTACTGAAGAGCCCCAACTGTACTGTGGTACTCAGTGGGATTAGGAAGAGGATCCCCATCAGAAATGCTAAGACGACGGCCACTAATGGCTGGGGTAGGCGCAGGTTTAGCTTCATGCATGTTAACACGCTTGAGAAGGTCGACGACATACTTGGTCTGGGTAAGAGAGAGCCTAGACGGAGTACGAACAAGCTCCATGCCCAAGAAATAGTTGGCAGGGCCAAGATCCATCATAGAGAACTGGCGGCCCAAGTCAGAGATAAGAGTGGTGATGCTAGAAGGATCAGAGCCAGTGACAAGAATATCGTCCACATAAATCAACAAATAAATGTGAATGGAGCCTTGAGTGTACACAAAGAGAGACGAATCGGACTGAGAAGCAATAAAACCCAAGTGAAGCAGGTGCGAAGAGAAACAATGGAACCAAGCGCAAGGGGCTTGCTTAAGATCATAAAGGGAGGGTCGTAAGCGGTAGACATGATCAGGATATGTGGGATCAACAAAGCCGATAGGCTGGCGCATATAAACCTCCTCATCAAGGTAGCCATGTAAAAAGGCATTTTGAACATCCAACTGACGAACAAGCCAACTAAACTGCACAGAAAAAGCCAAGATAAGGTGAATAGTAGAATGATTAACAACAGGACTAAAGGTTTCACCATAGTCGAGGCCCGGTTGTTGATGAAAACCATTAGCCACCAAGCGAGCCTTATAACGCTGAATAGTACCATCAGAATTCCGCTTGACCCGAGAAACCCACTTGTTTGGCAATATATTCATAGCGGGAGTACGAGGAACTAAAGTCTAAGTCCCAGCACGAAGAAAAGCATTAAACTCATCTGCCATGGCAAGACGCCATTCCGGAAGCTTATTAGCCTGTGAGAAACATGTAGGTTCAAAAGAATCATCAGTAGAAACCAATGCATGATGCGCATATTCAGGATTAGGTTTACAGACACCAGCTTTTGCACGAGTAGCCATTAAATGAGTATTGGATACACTTACCAGAGAAGTATCAAAAGGAGGAGAAGATGTACCAGATGGAACAGGGTTAGCAGATGGAAAAGCAATTTTGCGGTGTGGGTCTCTAGAATATGTTTGTGAGAAACAAGAATGAAGGGGTGCAAGCCGGGTGACTGGTGGGCTAGCAGAGCTGGGAGGATAAGGCAGACCTGGGGGGATATGTGACGACATAGATGGTGAGCTTGGAGGAGGAGCGGACACAGTAGGGGGTGGTGCAGGGTCGGAAGGAGGCGGGTCAGGGGAAGTGGTCGGGGCAGCGGTTGGAGCCGAGAGAGAGGGTTGGGCCTAGAGGGTCGAAGGAGTGAGGTGGGAGAAGATAGAGCCACGGGAGAGAAAAGTAGGGCCAGAGAGAAGTAGAGGCAGAGCAGTTGACAACGGAGAACTGTCCGGAGCAGGAGTAGCGGAGGCCTTGTGAAAAGGAAAAGAAAGTTCATCAAACAATACATGACGAGATAAAAAGACACGGTGGGAAGAAAGATCTAAGCAACGATAACCTTAATGATTTAAAGAATAACCTAAAAACACACACTTAGAAGACCGAAAATGCAATTTATTACAATTATATGGACGTAAGTAAGGAAAACAAGCACAACCAAAAGTTTTGAGAAAGGAATAATTGGGGACTTTGTGAAATAAGATTTCATAAGGGGATTTATGATAAAGTAATTTAGAAGGGAGACGATTAATTAGATAGACAGCGGTATTAATAGCCTCAACCCAATAGGAAGGGGGCACAGAGGCATGGGCCAAAAGTGTGAGGCCAGTATCAACAATATGATGGTGCTTGCATTCAGCTAAGCCATTTTGCTCAGGGTGATGAGGACAAGAGAAACGGTGATGAATGCCATGATGAGATAAGAAATCCTTAAATAAATGATTAGTGTATTCCCCATCCCCATCAGATTGAAAAGCCTTAATTTTAGTAGAGAACATATTTTCGACCAAGGCCTTGAATTTAACAAAATGAGAGATGACTTCAGATTTTAACTTCATTGGGTAAATCCAAGAATAACGGGAAAAATCATCAACAAAGAGAACATAATAAGAAAAACTATAAATTGATTTATTTGAAGAACTCCACACATCGGAGTGAATAAGTTCAAGCGGTGCAGTAGAAATAGAAATAAACGGACTAAAGGGTAACTTAACACTTTTACCCAATAGACAGGACTAACAAAAAAAAAGAACTAGACTAAGAGCCAGAAAGCGGTAATTGATCATGAGAAAACAAAAATTGTAAAGTAGATGAAGCAGGATGACCAAGACGAGAATGCTAAACAGCGCGACCGACACGAACACCTAGCAAAGCAACACGATCAGGCAAAATGTGAAAGGACTCATTCGGGGAGATGGAAAATGGATATAGGCCATTGCTACTCTTGCCCGGAAAAGAATCTTCCCCGTCGCCAAATCCTGGATATAATAGTAATCAGGGAAAAAGGTGAAGAAACAATTGTTGTCAGTAGCAAATTTATGAACAGATAAAAGGGGAAGAGAGGCAGCAGGACAATGAAGAATATTATTATGAGAAAAGGAAGAGTTACAAGAGTGACCAATATGAGTAATAGGCAAACCTGTTCCACCAAGCACACCTCCAACTTTGTTGGAACCATGATACTCTCTAGCAAGGGAAAGATAGTTCAAGTACTTGGTGATGTGGGTGTTAGCCCCAGTATCAGCAACCCATTGTTGTGCGCCACCATGGGACAGATGGTGAGCGGTCATGCCTTGAAGACGGGTAGGAGGAGTAGGCACGGAAGTAGCCTTGGAAGGACAAATAGCAGCAACATGTCCAAAACCACGACAATTGTAACATTGCAAAGGCCCACGTGAAGAAGAATTGGACCCAGAAGAGGAGTGAGGAGGGCCTAAGGGAGAAGGCCCAAGAACACCTTGACCAGAATTTTGGTGACGACGCGGCTGTGAAGAAGAATATTGGGAGAAGCTGTAAGACCCAAAGTTTGGAGAAGAACCAAAACGTGGGGCAGAGAGCGAGGTGCAACGATCCGAAGCACAACCATCGAAGCCACCACGATCACCAAAATCGTGCCCACCACACCGCGACCACCATGAGAAGCAACCATGACTGTCACATCAGAAGAGATAGTCGGAGAAGACGAAGCTTGAAGACGTGGTTCAGCCGATAGGAGAAGGGCTTCAAGGTCAGGCATGCCGATGGGTGTCTCACGAGCTTGAGCGGCAGCAACTGTATTCTCATAAAATGGACCAACATTATTCATAATCATAGCTAGAAGATCGGATTCATGAACTGGAACACATGCCAACGCCAAGTTATCTGTAATAGAGTGAATACGATCCAGAAAATCAGTGATGGAAGAATCACCATGGGTCGTGTAAAGCAAATCGCTACAAAGCTGAAGAAGACAATTTTGATTCGGAGAAGCGAAGCGGGTTTCAAGTGCCACCCAAGTGTCACGTGTGGTGGTTTTGGTAGCAACAATAGCAAGAACTTTATGATGAATAGAACCATTGATGAGAGAGAGAACATGTTGATCTTTCTGAACCCAGTCCTCATATTAAGGATTGGAGATGAGAGGCGGAGGAGAAGACTCACTTTTCTTCGCCTTGGGGTCTGAAATGGTGGGAGAGGGACTCTGGCAACTACCGTAGACATAGGAGAGCAAGCGGTGGCTGCGAAGAACAGGAACAATCTGAGCAAGCCAGGTCAGGTAGTTATCACGTTCGAGACGAAAGAGATAATGTGACTGATGCTAGGAAGGTCAAGAGTAGAGGAGGAAGCCATGAGATCGAGAAAAGCGAAGAGGGGAAAAAAATAGACGATGGATCAAAGACAGTAAGTCTCAGGCTCTTGATACCATGAAAGGATTTGAATCTCTTCGATACTTTCATTGATAACAGTATAAGAAATATATACACAGCTATTACTTGGTGATTACACAACATATCTCCTATTCTAGGTAAGGAATATACAGAAATAAATACATATAATTGGCAAGTAAATCATATCTCAATCATATCAGCATTAACATCTATTATCATGGTCCAACACTACATGGAATTTAGAAATAGGGGCGTTTCAATGACCCTAACACTGGACCTATTGCTACCACACAAATCATTGGCTGCCAAATCCAATATTATGCATCACTTGTGCGCATAAACTATTGTGTAACAATCTTGCTTCAAGTTTTAGCATGACAATGCTTCACCAGCTTCCATAAAATTGCCGTTGTCCTGCTTGCTTCATCATGTGATCCTTGAAGTTTTAAAGTTCCCCAATAATGTATCTTGCAGAAATATTGTTCTTCTCGTATTTTAGAGAGTATCTTGCGTTGGAGATGGAAGCCTAACATACAAGAGTCTTTGATGAAAAACAGAAGCAACTGGTGAAGGTAAATTTCAAAATTGGGTTAATTTAAGCTCACATCATTGTGGTTTGGGCATGCACACACTGATTCATGTCACTTCAAACTTGGAAAACAAAAAGTTATACCACATTACTCTGACACTCTGACACTCTGAACACCATTTTCGGCTTTGTACGAAACAAGTCTGTTATAAATGTGATACACTCTATTTCTTTTTTGTTCAAAAGATTCCATACTAGTTGATCATCACCAAGCTAGTTAACATAGTCTTGGGTTTCAAAAAAAAAAAAACAACAGACACTACTACAAAAAAGCAAAAAGACGACGGTAAATCACCGTCGTGTATTCGGTTTTTCAATGGTCGTGGAATCCATCGTCATCTTTTCCCTCATAAACCACGACGCTAAATCACCGTCGTTGTTAAAATATACAACGTCATCAACAAATACAAAACAACGTCTTTGTACTGCAAAAAGATCTAAAAAAGCAGTCGAGGATGAGAATAGACGACCAACTCTCTAAAAAAACCGTCGTTAAAAAGGAAAAATATGACACATATTAACAGAACAAGGCCGCAAGATAGACATACAACGACGAAAATTAAAATAAGACGCCGTTAAATATCATTTTCACGACAATAAAAAATATGACGTCTTTAAATACATTAGAAGACGACGTTATTGATACCTACTACGTCGCCTATATAAAAACAGCCGTCGTAAAATAAATTTTCCACTTCGATTTTTCTATAAAAGATGACGTTTAAGGACCCGCCCCGAATTTTTTCAAAACCCGAGACGAACCCTTTGAAATTTCTGACATCACCCCGATGCCAGGCCCACTTACTAAAAAAAACCGAGACTTCCTGCCGAAATTTCGGCAGAGCCTCCCCTATAAATTGGACATTACCCAAAATTTCAACCTGCATAAAAACGCATTTAATATCCACAACTGGCAGCATGCACAATATAATTTCATGCAATTCACACAAACGGCCTTCGGCCTTCCAATAATTCTCAAGAAAACTACCAAACATGCTAACAAAATAATTCATGCCTTAAACAAGGCAAACAATTCAAATCTAAATTACGACTAACATTTAGTCTGCGGCTGCACCTAATAACCTTAGGCTGCCTACGTACCCTCTTTGAGGGATCAAGCCACACGTAGTTCTTCCATAAAACCCAATTCCACACATCGGCGATACCTTATTTCATTTCTCTGTATTTCACATACTCTCCCCATACGCCGGTACAACCAATGCCACGTATGGGGCCTGTCAACACGCCGGATAACCTACGCCACGTGCGACCATGCCATACTATCATTATATCTCCCCATACGCCGGTACAACCAACGCCACGTATGGGGTCTGTCTCAACGTTGGATAACCTACGCCACGCGAGACCTGCACATCATATCACATAACTCCCCATACGCCGGCACAACCAACGCCACGTATGGGGTCTGTCCCAACGCCGGATAACCTACGCCACGCGGGACCTCAATATCATGTCACAAATCTCCCCATACGCCGGTACAACCAACGCCACGTATGGGGTCTGTCGACACGCCGGATAACCTACGCCACGTGCGACCTCAACATCATATTACAAATCTCCTCATACGCCGGAACAACCAACGCCACGTATAGGGCCTGTCCCAACGCCGGATAACCTACGCCACGTGGGACCTAACTTTCACTTGGTGGTACTTGTAGCGAATCCAAAAATCTGAGGAGGTACCTAAAGTAGTGCGTATAACACTCCAAACTGACATTCTAGACTCTGTTGTACCCTTGTACAACCATATATAATTATAATTATATATGTTAATTCTAATATTGTGTAACCCTCCACAATTATCTAGCACCCAATAATCCCCCCTAGAAAGGTGAGATTACTCCGGGAGACTCACGGTCAACCAAGGGTCAAACTACTCTTAGAAGTATAAGAATAAGAGCCAAATCTAAAAAATTTAGGTCGCGCGAAAATTTTTAGAGAGCGCGCTCTTTAAAACGTCGAAAGAAAAACCATGGCGAAAGTTCTACAAGAACCGACGTAAATGTAATATTCCACGACGGAAACACTGAATGTAACGCCGTTTATTTTGACGCTTCATTTTTCGGAATAATTTTAAATTTATTTTGAATATTTTGATATAAAGACGACTGAAAAACCACGTCGGGGTTAAGAAATTGAAAACGTTGTAAATTATAATAGACGACTTACATATTAAAATGACGTCGTTTAAAGTATAAACCATGTCGGATATTTTACTGCACGACGTAACATATGTATTCCACGACTCAACCACCGTCGTTAAAAATTAATACCCTAAACCCTTAAAACTAAATTATATAATTTAAAAAATTAAGTTTATAAAAGGGTTTATGGTTTTACAGCCTAATATATACCCTAGACTACCCAAAAATTATACTTTAAAAATAAACCCCAATAAATAACAACCCTAATCTCTAAACCCTAGACTCTAAACCCTAAACCATAAAACTAGAAGTGATTTTATGACTCATCAAAACAATTTTGTTTTGGATGGTCATTTTAAATTTTTGTTATTCAAAATGAATTTTTTCAAGGTTTAGGGGGAAGAAAATATATCAATGACTTCATAGGAGTTGACTTTGCATTTTTCTGATTTATTTTAAATTTATTTTGAATATTTTGATATAAAAATAATAAAATATTCTTATCACAATAACAAACTACGTCGGGGTTAAGAAATTGAAGACGTTGTAAATTATAATAGACGACTAACATATTAAAATGACGTCGTTTAAAGTAGAAACCATGTCGGATATTTTACTGCACGACGTAACATATGTATTCCACGACTCAACCACCGTCGTTAAAAATTAATACCCTAAACCCTTAAAACTAAATTATATAATTTAAAATTTTAAGTTTATAAAAGGGTTTATGGTTTTACAGCCTAATATATACCCTATACTACCCAAAAATTATACTTTAAAAATAAACCCCAATAAATAACAACCCTAATCTCTAAACCCTAAACCATAAAACTAGAAGTGATTTTATGACTCATCAAAACAATTTTATTTTGGATGGTCATTTTAAATTTTTGTTATTCAAAATGAATTTTTTCAAGGTTTAGGGGGAAGAAAATATATCAATGACTTCATAGGAGTTGACTTTGCATTTTTCTGATTTATTTTAAATTTATTTTGAATATTTTGATATAAAAATAATAAAATATTCTTATCACAACAACAAACCACGTCGGTGTTAATAAATTGTAGACGTTGTAAATTGTAATAGACGACTAAGTTGTTAAAATGACGTCGTTTAAATGAGAAACCATGGCGGATATTTAACTATCCGACGTAAAATATATATTCCACGACTTAACCGCTGTCGTTACAAAGTACTACCCTGAACCCTTAAGAAATTGAAGACGTTGTAAACCATAAACGACTCAATTGTTCAAAGAACGTCGTCTAAATATCCTTTTACGTCGGATTTGTTTAAAACGAAACAACGAAAAACGACGGTTTTTGACTTTATTAGGTCGTTGGAAAAGTATTACACGTCGGTTACGCAATTTGTATGTTTGTTTTTTTCTTAATTTAAGAAAACCTCAACAAATTTTTACATTATATATTATAGACAAAATTTGTACATTATACATAAATATCAAGTGTTCAATAATTCCCAAACAAACTCTGCCCATTCATTCCGGACTTCATCAATTGCTTCTTGGGGGTATGGCGCTTCCTGTTTTCCCTTGGCATACTGCATAAACAATGACTATTAGGGTTTATAAATAAAAAGAAATTCAATCACAGACGACGATATTTTTCATAACCGACGTAGTATATCTATTCAACGACAGTAATTTTACATGACCGTCGTTGATAATACAAAAAACGACGTAAAATGTATAAAGGTAATTTCTTCTTACCTTCTTCTCAAACGCCAAGGAAGGATCCATGATGATGTCCCTCATGAAGCGCATCACATAATACCCGCATTTGACACTGCTGGGTTGCTTTGGTATGCCTGACAGAGTTTTCCAAATTACTGCTTTACGGCCTGCTCTGGCTATGTGAGAATTATATATTTTTATAGCACTGTTCACGATGTTTTTGCCCTCTTCATCGACCACACGATTTCCGGGCAGAGGATCCAGAAAATAGACGGTTTCCCTCTTTGCTCTCACAATCAGCAAGATCCAATGACGGCTGCACAAAATTAATATAAAAACGACGGTTATTTACAGAAACGACGTATTATAATATTTCACACGACGAAATAAAGTAGCAATCGACGACATTATATATTTATCACGACGATAAATAACTACCGACGTGGTTAGTAGTTTCAAACGACTCAATAAAATAAAACACCGACGTGGTTAGTTTATACGCTGTCATTTATTGAAAATCATAAAAACAAAATCCTGTTAAGAAGACTAACCCTGGATTGTAAGGCATCATGAAAATCTGTTCACCATCAGTCTTCTGAAGTCGAGCTGCTACCAATCGTGATCTGTCAGCTATTGTCCCAGAGTTGGCACTAACTGTAGCAGGGTCGATAAAGCCAACCATGCTGCACATATTTGCTTGTTTCAAAAGATCATGTAAGTAACTAAATATATAAAATAATATAAACAAGTCAGCACAAAAAAACACACGACGGTTATGTATAACAAAACGACGTATTATAAAATTTCACACGACGTACTGAAATAGACAACGACGTTATAATATATTTATCACGACGGTACATACTAACGACGTGGTTAGTTAGTTAAGACGATGCAATAAATAAACCAACGACGTATTATTTTAGAATGACAAACCTCATATATACAGCAACCACAGTAGCTCCTATTTCTTCCATGCCTGCAAATTGTGTAATATCTTCAGGCAGGACGAAGGTATCGCGTTCTAGACCAAACACCTCCTTATCAATTGTAAAGTTCAGGGTCTTATCCTGAGGCACGAGTGTCGTTTTCACATAACGACAAAGGGATTTTAAAGAAGATGGCGCCTCCATATTTGAATAATCAACAACTTTAATAACCTGTTTAAAGAAATAAAAAAAATGACGTGGTAATTCAATAAAAACGACGGTTTAAGGAATAAAACGTCGTCTGAAAAGAATTTAAACGACGGTGAAAAAACCGTCGTGGTGAATAATTTATTACGTCTTAGAAAAACATTCCGCCGTCTACGTTGTAAACAAAATTTATTCTATAAATTTTTAAAAAAATTCCACCGTCTAAGTTGTAAACAAACGACGGTTTAAAGAAAAATATCGACGTCTGAAATTTTGAAAAACAAATAAAAAAGGCAAAGTTATGTGAACATACCTGGTCGTCATGCTTTTCTTCATCTTCTTTCTCCTTTTCATCTTGTTTTTCTTCTTTCTTCTCTTCATCTTTTTTTTCTTCTTCCTTCTCTTCATTTTTTTTTTCTTCATTCTTCTCTTCATCTTGATTTCCTTAATTTTTCTGTTTTAAGTAATAAAGAATGTAGAGAAAGTAAAAAAATTAAATTCAAACGTCGTGGTAAGACAAAACACAAGACAGTATGTAAGAATTATGGATGTCTTAAATTATTAATCGATGGTAAATAGTAGACGTCGTGGGATTTATATATTACGTTGGGAATGACTAACACCGTCGTCTAAAAACCACAAAGTTTTAAAAATAACGACGTTTAATGGCGTGTAAAACAAGTAAACTAAATACGACGTGGTATTGAAATACAAACGACGGTTTATTTTTAAAATCGTCGTGGGATGTATTTCAAACGACGGTTTTATTAATAATAACGACGTCTAATTGTTTTTAAAAAAACAGAGAATTCAAAGTTCAGATATGTTACCTTTTCTTCCTGATGTTTCCCATTTTTGGCAGTATCATCCTCAAAATGTAGGGATCTCACATCACCTCCAGAGCAGCTTGCTTTGTCAGACATTGAATTTTTGGGACTTTGGCTAATTCTTGGTTTAAGCATGCTTGGATCAAAATTGGGAATTAATTGGGAAAGCTGACTCAGGAAATGCTCCCTCTCATCCTCTACCAATTGTTTGGTTCTAGCCTCCATCCTTAAAGCCTCTTCCCTTGCCTTAGCTTCCATCTTTTTATTCTCTTCTTGAAGGAGAACTCTTAAACTGTCCTTTAAACGGTCGTCAAAGCTCATCCTCTGTGGTTTGGGTAAATTGAAATATTGCCTTGGGGAAATCCCAGCACCTACACCTCTCACTCTGCCTGGATGCTCGGGGCCCAAAGCCATGGTCAGCACATCATTGCTGCCAGATACACTGACTTTGCCTTCCGAGACTTGTTTTTGTAATTCATCCTAAAACAAAGATATATAAAAAAGTAAGAACAAAAAACACACGACCGTTATATATATACAAACGACGTATTATATAATTTCACACGACGCAATAACATATAAATCGACGTTATTATAATTTATCACGACGGTAGTTATACCGACGTGGTTAGTTTTTTAAAACGACGAAATGAATAAACCACCGACGTCTTATGCTTTATTTACAGATAACAGAGGGATGATTCAATATTCACACCTTTAACGACCTTGTTTAAAACATTTCGACGTAGTAATTTAATACAAACGACGCGAAAATGAACCACCGACATCTTATGCTATAATTACAGAAAACAGAGTAGTGATTCCTGATTTAGACCTTTAACGACGTTTTTTAAAAAATTTCGACGTGGTAATATCATTCACACGACGCAAAATATAACATAAGACGTAATAAGAATTATTCACAGTTTAATAAAAATTTAAAACAGAGTGAGTAGGCTTACAATTAATTTTGCTTTCTCTGCCACCTTTGGATCCGGGATGTTACCATGTTTGTCCTGTCTAGCTCTCTTCCATAAGGTAGATCGATCAATTTCTACCCCAGGCATGGTTTCCTCCAATTGATTCTCCAAACCAGCATATCCTTTTCGAGATAATCGATGATTGTACTCAAGTTTCTCCCTAATCTGTGCATGTTGAGAATGCACAGACTCAAAATCTTTGGATAACCTTGAAGCTACAAAGGCATCCCATTGTGCTTTCTCTATGAATTTATATGTTTCAGGGGGTTGGCTTAATCTCTCCCTGTCATTGGTGTATGGAAGGATATAATGCCTCAATAGTGTAGACTTGAAATCCTTCCATTTCTTGGCAGCAGAAGCTAACACAGAGTTCTTGCCCCCTTGACCTACCACAAAAGCAATGTCAACTGCTTCCCAAATCTGCTCCTTTATATCCTTGGGGATTTGAGCCCATTTCATGTCCACAAGTGGAACTCTGGAGCGTGCCAACACACCAATGTAGGACTGCATCTCACTATGTGCTTGGCCAATTCCTTTCCCCCTTTTATTGTACTCAACAATTGGCCTGAGTTTCTGAAGTTTTCTCTTCACAACACGAGGCATTGTGCTCATACCTCGATCAGACTTTGAATCATCAGAGATTGTTGTCGTGCTGGTTGGTTCTGTCTCAGCAGATGATGAAGCAAACTTCATCTTCTTCGAAGACTTCTCTTGAGGAGTTACCATTCCAAGCTCCTTACCTCCATTTTTCTTGGAGCCAGAGTCCTTACTTTGGTCTTGAGAAACCATTTTTACAGACAAAACTGCAAGTAAAAATATTTCAGGAAAAGATTAAGAACACAAACGACGGTTATTAATAAAATACGACGTATGATATGATTTTAAACGACGCAATGAAATAATCTCAGACGTAATAAATGTTTACAACCAAGGTAATTAAACAACGACGAAATAATATAAAATAAGACGTAATAATAACTTATTACGTCTATATTTACCGGACGACGTGATAATTAACTATAAACGACGAAATATTTATATAACGTCGTGGTATTGATGTTCACACGACGTCAATAGTAATATACCGTCGTCTATATAAGGATCCAAAACCCTTCTTTCTTTCTCTGTGAATGTTTGATTGCAGATTTGATTTTTCTGAACCATGGTTTTTGTTTTCTAATTTGATAAAATACAAGGCCAAGAAAGAAAGTTTTGGAATCTTATATAGACGACGGTATTTTAATATGACGTCGTGGTATTAACATTCACACGACGTAAAACAATAAGATACTGTCGTCTATATTAGATACCAACCCTACTTTCTTTTTCTTTATATTTTATCAAATTAGGGAAAAACAAAAACCATTGTTCAAAGAAATCAAACCTGCAATTAAACAAGCAAATAAAAAAAAGACTATAATTTTAAAAATAACTTTGTCAATTTTCAGACGACGCTAGAACGACTGACGAACCGTCGTGGTCTACATATTTAACCACGTAAATAAGAAGCTACCGTCGTCTTATTTAGTTGAGGTAGTTGTCTTCAAAATTGAAAATTTTCCCTCTTTGTCTGTATATTTTATCAAACTTGGAAAGAAGTAAAATGATTTTGGCCAGAAAAAAGGTAAAAAGATTTTTCAAACAAAAAACGTATGAGCATGCAAAACAGCAACCAAAATAGTGAAAATGAAAGCTTACCTTTTGCGTGCAATGAAAGCAAGAGGAAGACGATGTTTAAGTTCAGAGACGACGAAGAAGACGAGAGGAAGACGATGAGATACTCTGACAGTGCTCTGACAAGGAAAAAAGACAAAAAGTTTTCTCTGGGAGATTGAAATTTTAAATCGGGTTTGGAAACAGTGCATGTGTAAGTCAGGTAGACGAAAAGTTGCTTACATATAAAACCATTTCAAAAAAATAATACGGCGGTTACATATAACTACGACGTATAAATTACAAAATACGACGGTACATTTAACTTCGGACGTGGTAAATAAATACGACAGTAGTGTTGTAGGTACCGTCGTAGTAAACTCAAAAATTAAAGTACATAAGTAATAACTCGCGTCATGGTAGATTATTTAACACGTCGTTTTTATTAATGTACCGACGTGGATTTCTGTAATATACGTCGGTCATACCGACGTTGATTTTACAATTTAAACGTCGATTTTTTTGTAAGGACCGCCGTTGGTTTTAAAAATTTATTCTATAAATTTGTCGCTTTCATTCATTTTCGGTTTACATTTAGGGTTCCAAGTTCTTCCTCTCTCAGAGACACTGTCTCTCACATCTCAAAGACAATAATTTGGATGTCTTTCTCAAAGAGAAATTGAGCTTACTCGCATCAAATCTATGTCCACAAGAAGAAGCTTGTCAACTAGCCTTCTCACTTCCTTGATCAAGCCTGATAGGACACTTAGTGCTTCTAAATACTCCTTGCTTTCCATCAAAAGAGATGCAAGCCTGGCCTCCACTCGCTGTCGAAGGAAAGTTCGCTTCTCAGGGAAATCTGAAGATCAGATGTGCTTGATCCTCTACTTGATTTTCTTGGCTAAGAAGATCCGTCAGATTTGTGATAGCCTCTTCCTTTATCCGTAGAGCTTCAGAAGAAGAAGATGGGTTTCAAGAATGCGATAAAGAATAGAAATGGCTTCAGATGGCCTCTAAAGCATGAGCAATCGAATCAGTAGTTGCTGGGAGATATGATGAAGACATTGTCAATGCTTTAAACTATACAAATCCTGCAGAAAGATAAAGGACCAAACTGTTAAAGAAACTGAAACAACGGCGGTTTTCTGTTCTACCGTCGTCTTTTCTCGTCGTCTATATTAAGGTAAGATGGCGGTAGATTTATAATTACCGACGTAGATTATTTTGTTAAACGTCGTTAAGTGTAATACAACCGACGTGGATTTTATTTTTAAATTATAAATAGAATTTTTTTTCCCGAATTCTTTCAGTTTTAGTTTTCAATTACAAAGCGTGATAAATAGATTTTTCTTTCCCGAGGAAATTTAAAATGAGGGAAATTAATGTTCTAGAATTTGTAAACTAACACGACGCAATATTACTAACCCGAGGAAATTATAAATAGATTTTGCTTTCCCGAAGAAATTTTAAATTAATTCAGTTTGAAACAACGACGGTTTTTTGTTATGCCGTCGTTTTTAACTAACACGACGCAATATTTGTTTTGCGACGTGGAATCTTTTCATTTAACGTCGTTAGGTTTAATATAACCGACATGGATTTGAAATTTTAAATTATGAATAGAATTTTTTTTCCCGTGACCTTTCAGTTTATTTTTCAATTACAGTGCGTTATAAATAGAGTTTTTTTTCCGGAGGAAATTTAAAATGAAGGAAATTAATGTTCTGGAATATGTAAAGTTTCTTTTTTGGATGACAGATTTAAATAAAATAAGAATATAAAAACAACGACTGTTTTTGTATTACTGTTGTCGTTTTTCGTCGTCTTAAGTAAGACTAAGACGACGTAATATATTTGTTGAGCGACGTTGATTTGTTTTTTAAACGTCGTTAGGTATAATATAACCGTCGTTGAAAATTGTCTCTCTGATTGAAAATTTGCAACGACGTTAGGTATAATATTTGTAGATACACAAACGCACACACATCATCAACTTCCAAAAAATTGTCTCTCTGATTGCAAATCTGTGTCATCTGTTAAGATTATGATGTGGAACAGAGTTCCATCTGGTAAGATTTCGTAACCCTTGGGATCTCAGAAAAATCTGATTATGTCGGCGGTTTTCTATATAAACCGTCGTGGTTATTTCAATTCTTGTCATTAAGTAGATCTACCGACGTAGGATAAGAAAATCAAAGAAAAAAATTGTTAACAAAAATTCTTATTAAGACGACGGTTTAAATTAAAGGTACGACGTATAAAATGAATAAATACGACGTTAAATTTTATAGTACGATTTAAAGATAACGTCGTAGAACTATACAAGAATGATGTCGATATATTTATATTTTCCATCGTTGTACATTAATTTAATACGGCGATATTTTGTATTTTAAAGCCGTGGATTTGTTTGTAATTATACGGCGTCTTATACGAAAACCTCGTCGTGTTATTTTATGAGTAAAAACGGCGGCTTTTATTGAAATCGTCGTCTTTACTTTCTACGTCGGTCGATTCATAACTTCTGCCGTTCTTTGTTGGCTTTGATTTTACACTGCGGAAATCTGTTTCAAATAGACGTCGGTTGTTTAATTAGGTACGTCGTTGTTTTTGAACAGCCATTTGAATCTCCATTTTTTAGTTGTCTAAGGTGGTATTACATGACGGTGTTTTTAGAACCGTCGTCTTTTTAAAAACCACGACGGTTTTCACTTAGACCGTCGTTGTTTTCTGGTCGTCTTTTTCACTTTTTGTAGTAGTGAGAGTCCATGCCTATTTGATCATGACCTAGCTGAAAAGGTCCATGTTAGCTCCAAGTTAGAACATGCCGATTTGGAATATTTTGATGATCGCTTATCGGCATCTGTTGTGGACACTTAAAAGCTTGAGAGGCATCTGTAGGTATTCAACATGCCCCTTCAAGCATCTCTGTGACTTGTTTCATTGACAGATGATCACTTGGTTTCAATTGTATACACCATAACGCTATTATGACCATCTTTCTTATTGTTTTCATTTCATCTTCATTGACATCACCCATCTCCAAGTCCTTTCCCTCGATATATTGATCGAACACCCAAGAAGGGAAGTAAATTTGGCTTGAATGCTCTACCAAGGCATTCAAATTCTTCCTTCTGCTTGCCATCTCCATCAGCAACATTCCAAAACTGTAGACATCAGCTTTGTACGAAACACCTCCAAGATTATTGTTGAACAACTCAGGAGCCATATATTCCATTGTTCCCCTAGTTGCCATCATAAAGACAACGCTATTATCTGTTGGATATAGTTTCGCTAACCTAAAGTCAGAAATCTTTGGGTTGAAATTCTCGTCAAGAAGAATGTTGTGAGGCTTGATATCGAAATGAAAAATTTGCATGTCACAACCTTCATGCAGAAATTCAATCCCTCGAGCGACTCCAAGAGAAATCGTATACTTCCTTCTTTTGAATAACTATATTATCAAGCGACCCATTGGGCATGAAATCGTAGACTAGAGAGCACTTCACCCTCCACATAATAACCAAGAAGTTGCACCACATTAACATGGTGAATCCTCCCAATTGTTGAAAGGACCCGCCCCGAATTTCCCGAAACTTGAGACGAATCCTGTGGAAATTCCGACATCACCCCGATGCCGAGCCCACTTACTAAAGACTGAGACTTTCTACCAAAATTTTGGCAGCGTCTCCCCTGTAATTTGAACAATCCCAAAAATTTCAACCTGCATAAAACACATTTAATATCCACAACTGGCAGCATGCACAATGTATCAACATGCAATTCACATAAACGGCCTCCGGCCTTCAAATAATCCGAAACAAATTACCAATAAAGCCTATAAGTCAAACGATTACCTTAAGCAAGATAAATAATAAATTTAAGCATAAATATGAATGCCTAAGTGCACTTTACATCATCTAACTTTCCCAACTATCCCACATGCGAGGTTTTAACCTCCTAATACAACAGCAAGTAGTTTAAGGCCTTAGCCCAAATCGTACATCAATCCTAAATGAGTTCTTATACCTGTCTTGACCAAAACACATTTACACGATCCTCCCTCAACCAAGCGGGAGTATGAACAGTTATTTACTCGTATCTGGACCAACGACAGGGTCAGAACCAATCTCAATAAAACAACATAAATAAGATTTAGTCCGTGACTACACCTAGGCACTATCCTAGGCTGCCGACGTACCCTTACTAAGGGATAAAGCCACACATAGATGTTTCCACTAAGTCCCGATTCCAATCACTTACAATACCTTTATTCATCTCCCTGTTAATCACATAATCTCCTCATACGCCGGAAAATCCTACGCCACATGTGACCTAACAATCATATCATCTCCTCATACGCCGAAACATCCAACGCCACATATGGGGTCTGTCCTCACGCCGAAAAATCCTACGCCACTTGGGACCTAACAATCACAAAATCTCCCCATACGCCGAAACATCCAATGCAACGTATGGGGTCTGTCAGCACGCCGGGAAATCCTACGACATGTGTTACCTAACAATCATATCATCTCCCCATACGTCGGAACATCCAACGCCACGTATGGGGTCTGTCCTCACGCTGAAAAATCCTATGCCACGTGGGACCTAATAATCACAAAATCTCCCCATACGCCGGAACATCCAACGCCACGTATGAGGTCTGTCAGCACGCCGGAAAATCCTACGCCACATGTGACCTAACAATCATATCATCTCCCCATACCTCGAAACATCCAACGCCACGTATGAGGTCTGTCCTCACGCCGAAAAATCCTATGTCACATGGGATCTAACAATCACATCATCTCCCCATACGCCGGAACATCTAACGCCATGTATCGGGTCTGTCTCAACGCCAGAAAACCTACGCCACGTGAGACCTAACAATCATAAAATCTCCCCATACGCCGGAACATCCAACTCCACGTATGGGGTCTGTCAGCACACCGAAAAATCCTACGCCACGTCTGACCTAAAAATCATATCATCTCCCCATACGCTGGAACATCCCACACCATGTATGGGATCTGTCCTCAAGCCTGAAAATCCTACACCACGTGGGACCTAACAATCATAGGATGGTACTTACAATGTAATCAAACATCTCTATATCTTTATAATATATATATATAAATTTTCAACCTCAACCACAATATAGCATCCCATAATCCCCCAATTTAAAATAATAAATTAATATCCTAATTCCACATAATCAAAATAACTCAACAACGCTCAAGACTTGTCACTAGGGTCATTATAATCTTCCTAGGAAGGTAAAACTACCTCGGAAGACTCACAGTCAACCAAGGGTCAAACTACCCAAACTTAGTTAAACCGGCCCATGGGGCCCATGACCTCCGTTTTACTATCCAAAAGTTCCTATGGTTTCCACCGGGTTTAGGATACACGTCCTGCAAGTTTGGTCCACATCGGACGGTCGGATCGCTCACGATCGGACGGTTACTATGAACCTAGCCCTAGGGTTGCATTTACGGAGTATCCGGGACTCCGTTTTACGATCCGTCAAATCCTACACGATCCTAAGGATGTCTAGCTTATCATAATTTAAATTTAAGACTATCCAATGGTTCAAACCTATCGAACCCCGATAACGCACAATATGCGATATCCGTTCGAGACTCAAATGATATCCAAATTGAAATCCGAGCACACCTACGCGCTCGAGACAACAAGGGGATCGCATCCGGACACAATGCCCCTTTTTTTTCAGTGCCCACTCACCGCCACATGCACCGGCAGTGCGTGGGTGTCCAAAGCGATTAAGCATCGCTGGAAAATCTCAAAATCATGGCTCAAGGTTCCTATCCTAGTTTTAACACCCTATTTGGAGTCACTTTTGTTTTGGACAAACCCCAAAAACTAGCGGAAGTGGCCGAAATTTCACTTTGAAATTCGACCAAAACCTAAATTCTAAATCGAGTTTCTAAACACAAATATCGTTCAATTCCTACACAACAAGCAGCTAGAGCGTGAAGAATAGGTGAGAAATCGTGCCTCGGTTGCCTGAGATGGCGGCTGGAATCGGCCGTAGCGACGCCGTGAACAACTAGAGAAACTAGTTGATATCGTCGACAAATCCTGAGCACTCTGGTCGGGAAAAGGGCTGGTCGTCACCGTGGCATCGAGAAGAAGCGAACAAGACCCGTGCCTGCCCTTGCCGTGGCCAAAGCTGAGAGGGAGAAAGGGCTGTTGTCGGGGAAAGAGAGTGTGCGCGGAGGAGAGAGAGAGAGAGAGAGAAACCAGATTTTATCAAACCTTTTTTGCAATATTTACGATTGTGCCACTGAGGGTATTTTGATCGTATCTCTCTCGGTACAACTCCGATTCGAGCCCACCACGTGTCTATGAACTCATCTCGTTATGCTCTACATAACGGATAGTCAAAATTCCTAAATTTCTTCCCGTTCAAAAAGTCAACTTTAAACCTAATAAAATATTCTAGGGGCAAAATGGTCTTTTATCATGTTTAATTAATAATTAAACATTTATTTTGGACCGGGTCGTTACAATTGTAGCTACCTCGCTCATGAAATCTTGCCCAAAATCTTAATTGCTCCAAAACGACCACTGCGCAATTTTCCTTTAAATACAATGCCAAAGCCACCTTCACCCAGTTCGTCCTTTAATCTACCAGTCATCTTCTTAATGTATGAGTAAGAGTACCTTATTGGGATGAAGTTATTATCAGCCTGCAGAAAATCTTCTATGGTGCTATACATTGACAATTTCCTTCTCCACCATTTATAGATCAAGAGTCAAATCACAAATGGAGCCCCAAACATAAATTTCAGAATAACAATTCCTGCGCAGTAACATTACTCATGAGTAAATAAACTTTTTTTGTTGCTCTATATCCACAGATTTCAAAAGGCACCGGACATATACCGATAATGCCAACGGAGGGTATCCATATACCTTCTGCAAAAAATACAATAAAAGTGAACAGTATCAAGAGACCTGAGGACGTTTCAGAAGTGCAAAGCCCAAATATAGTAAGAAGATCAACTTTACACAGATTACCCGTTGGCCTTGCTTTTACTTTGTTAGTGTGTGAGCTTGCTCTAAAATGAACAATGTTTGACCATTTGAGGTGGTTTATATCAGAATAGCAAAACCATACTTGCAGTACTAATTATTTGACCTAGGGTTCAGGTTTAATTTGGTTCCCACAATATTGATGAAATATAAACAAGGGCCAAGTGTGTGAAAATTACCCCTGGGTCTGAGTTCAAGAATCAAGCTCCAATAATGCTTCGAAAGGGTAGCTGAGCATTAGGGATAAGACTTCTATATATAGGGCTCACCTCAATTAAAAATGTAGTTAGTAAAGTGGTACACGATTGTTTTTATATATGCTCAGATATTTAATTTTGCAAAAATAATGCATCCAACTAACTCAACCAAAAAAGTTGCATCCAATTAATGATGTTCTTAGAATATTGATACAAAATAAATTAGGTGTTAAAAAATATTTAATATTTGAATATGATCTATTATGACAAAGACTCATTGTCTCAATAATGGTGATTATTCAAAAGGTGTAACATCTTTGGTACAATTTAATCGATTTAATTAAATTTAATTCTTTTGTGAAATTTCAATTTTGCCCTTGGGAGTAGGAGTACTTTGGTCATTTTAAGGAAAAAAAAATATTTATTGTATGACCTTACATAATGGTGTAAATTTATATTATTTTATGTGAGATCCCATTTTAAGGTTAACACAGGACTCTCAAAATCTCAAGCCCTGATGATGCCCTGTAAGGTTGGTGCCGTGTGAGAACAAAGGGTGAAGCGAGATTATCTTGTGAGTCGTGACTATGTTATCTTTAGTTTTGTGCTTGCTGACTCATTTCATACAGCAGCCTTGGAAGTTTCGCTGCATTCTTCATTCCATGATAAAATAATTATAATAATGGTCAAAGTAGCCAAAGTAACCAAACGATTAAAGAAATGCAGCATTTGATTGAGGGGAGTCAAGAATGTCACATGTCGTGGGACCTCTAAGTCCACTGTTGACTTTTATAGTCTTTTCATCGCAAGCAAACAATGTATTTTTTTGGTTCTTCTTTTCCTGGTAAGATCCCAAACACGATTGGGTTAATTAAATAATGAGAGGACATCTTATTGGACATATGAGCCACAGAAAGATTTAGATACCATTTTCTTTTTCTGCAGCACAGAAAGATTTGGTTAGATATGGTAAAAATTATCACCTCTTCCTTGTGCTTAATCTTTCTGGCTTTCTCCACAGTGCATGGAGAACCCCAAGATACCTGCAAAAACTTGAAGTGTGGCGATAAAGGCCCAGCTGTCCATTTCCCTTTCAGCCTCAAAGGCAGGCACCCAGATCACTGTGTCTTTCCTGGGTTTGTCCTGTCATGCAATGAGAAGCATGAAACAATTCTTGAGCTTCCAATTCCATTCAAATTTCCAGTCAAAAGCATAGATTATAAGGCTCAGGCAATCCAATTATATGACCCAGAAAGCTGTCTTCTGGTGAAGCTTTTGAAAGTCTTCAACAAGTCAATCTCTCCCTTCCACTTCTCAAAAAATTACATGACTGATCTTACCTTATTCAATTGCTCTTTAGCTGAGAGGCAATTAGATGAACAAGTCCCCTGCTTCAGTGGCCCTGGCTACCAAGTTTATTCTGTTCTCTCTTCATACAGCATTGAGGTCTTGCCCCTACTGTCTTGTACAAAGATGTATAATCTCTCATCAGTTCCATATTATTCAAACGACCCTGACAATCTTTATTTGGAGTGGTCTGAACCAAATTGTGCACAGTGTGAGGCAAAGGGCAAGATGTGTAGATTGAAGAACAATGGCACCAAAAGTGAAATTGAATGTGTGGACTTCAGTAAAGCAGGTATGGCTAACATAAATTTTAGTTTGGTTCACATATATTTAACTTATTACAGATTCTTAATATTCTGCTATACTAGTCACTTTTTGCTTGCTTACTTGGAAGTTGAGAGCAGAGTAGCAGCATTATTTATTGGCTTTTTATTGCAAAACGTCCTGAGGTTGATGAACCTATCAAGTTGTATCCTTGTGTTTTTTTTTCTGTGTTTGTGGTCCTCGAGGTTAACTTGGCTAACATATATTTAATTGGGTCACATTTATTTGAATTGCTACAGATTCTTAATATTCTGCTATTCTGGTCACTTATCTGCAGATGCAAATAATACAATGCATTCATGTAATGAGATATTATCATCTGCAATCCACGTTTTGCTTACTTATTTGGAAGTTTAGAGCAAAGTAGCAGCACTGTTTATTTAAAGGATATTTTCCAAGCAATAGCTCATTCTAATTACTTATTTGACAGTGTTTTTTTTTTTTTTTTTTCAGGTACGAAAAGGAAATGGGTGGCTACAGGTGAGTTGTTTAATTGGAGTTGCAGTTTGTTTCATCTGTATATACGAGATCGTAGTAATATTTACAAAGGTTAACTTGCAGGTGCATCTCTGGGTTCATTTGTTGTGTTACTCCTAGTCGTTGCAGCCTACCGTGTCTATAGTTCTGATAGAAAAGAAAAGGAGGATCAGTTAAAGATTGAAAGATTTTTAGACGATTACAGAGCTCTCAAACCTAGCAGATATTCATATGCAGATATTAAGAGGATTACAAATGACTTCAAGGACAAGTTAGGGGAAGGAGCCTACGGAACTGTTTATAAAGGAATTCTTTCTTCTGAACTCTTTGTTGCTGTGAAAGTCCTCAATAGTTCTAAGGGAGATGGGGAAGAGTTCATCACTGAAGTGGTAACACTGGGTCATATCCACCATGTCAATGTCATTCGCTTGGTTGGCTTTTGCGCTGATGGATTTAGACGAGCTCTTGTTTATGAGTTCTTACCAAATGGTTCACTGCAGGATTTCATTTCATCACCAGACAATAAGAACAGTTTCCCTGGTTGGGATAAGATGCAAGATATTGCTCTAGCCATAGCCAAAGGAATTGAATATCTTCAGCAAGGATGCGATCAGCGAATCCTCCATTTTGACATCAAACCTTATAACATTTTGCTAGACAACAATTTCACTCCAAAGATTTCTGATTTTGGTTTAGCCAAGTTATGTTCCAAGGATCAAAGCATAGTGTCAATGACTACAGCTAGGGGCACCATGGGCTACATTGCACCTGAAGTGTTCTCCAGGAACTTTGGAAATGTGTCCTATAGTTTTGGAATGTTACTGCTTGAGATGGTAGGAGGAAGGAAGAATGTCGGTTCAGCCACGGAGAACACAAATGAAATCTACTATCCCGAATGGATTTATAATCTTCTAGAAGAAGGAGATGACCTACGCATCCATATCGGTGAAGAAGGAGAAGGTAAAATTCCAAAGAAACTTGCAATTGTAGGGCTCTGGTGCATCCGGTGGCATCCAGGGGATCGTCCTTCAATGAAAGCTGTGATTCAGATGTTGGAAGGAGGAGAAAGCTTAACCATGCCTCCCAATCCCTTTGCCTCTACAGGTGCTGCAGGAACCAATGCAAGTGCGGCTGCAAGAAATCTAAACATTCAGTTAGAAGCAATTCCTGAGTTGGAGTAACATGTGTTCTTATACATAGTTCTTGATGTTTGTACTTGACTAGCACATGCCTCATGGTCCAGCACTACATAGAATTTAGAAATAGGGGCGTTTCAATGACCCTAACACTGGACCTATTGCACCACCCAAATCACTGGCTGCCAAATCCAATATTATGCATCACTTGTGCGCATAAACTATTGTGTAACAATCTTGCTTCAAGTCCTTCACCAGCTTCCATAAAATTGCCGTTGTCCTGCTTGCTTCATCATGTGATCCTTGAAGTTTTAAAGTTCCCCAATAATGTATCTTGCAGAAATATTGTTCTTCTAGTATTTTAGAGAGTATCATGGAAGCCTAACATACAAGAGTTTAAAGAATCTCGGCCCTCCCCGTGCAACCCCAGTTGATTGAGAGATTAATTTTGAGAGGTTGGTGGGGTTGGGATGTTGAACCATCAGCAACTACTTTCTAAAATGCCTACAAAGGCAACCATTGAACCTTTTTATGTATTTTTTATTTTTAATGAAATAGGGGGAAAGATTGAACTTTGTTTTTTGATTCCTTGTTTTGCAGTTCTCTAGCTTCCATGACCTTTGGCCTCTTCCATTAGAAAGATTTCATCACGAAGGTCAATTATTAGACACAATTTCAATTGAGCTGACCGTCGGAGAGTCTTTGATGAAAAACAGAAACAACTGGTGAAGGTAAATTTTAAAATGGGGTCAATTTAAGATCGCATCATTGTGGTTTGGGCGTGCACACACTGATTCATGTCTCTTCAAACTTGGAAAACAAAAAGTTATACCTCATTACTCTGACACTCTGAACACCATTTTCGGCTTTGTACGAAACAAGTCTATTATAAATGTGATACGCTCTGTTTCTTTTTTGTTCAAAACGGCAGATTCCATACTAGTTGATCATCACCAAGCTAGTTAACAGAGTCTTGGGTTTCAAAAAAAAAAAAAACAACAGAGTCCATGCCTATTTGCTCATGACCTAGCTGAAAAGGTCCATGTTAGCTCCAAGTTAGAACATGCCGGATTTGGAATATTTTGATGATCGCTTATCGGCATCTGTTGTGGACACATAAAATGATTGGGAGGCGTCTGTAGGTATTCAACATGCCCTTCAAACATCTCTATGACTTTTTTCATTGATGGACGATCACTT
This sequence comes from Prunus persica, assembly GCF_000346465.2. NCBI lineage: Eukaryota > Viridiplantae > Streptophyta > Magnoliopsida > Rosales > Rosaceae > Prunus > Prunus persica. The sequence goes on from NC_034010.1 coordinate 14,063,268, forward strand.
GGTTTTCAATTGTATACACCATAAGGCTATAATGACCATCTTTCTTATTATTTTCATTTCATCTTCATTGACATCACCCATCACCAAGTCCTTTCCCTCGATATATTGATCAAACACCTTAGAAGGGAAGTAAATTTGGCTTGAATGCTCTGCCAAGGCATTCAAGTTCTTCCTTCTGCTTGCCATCTCCATCAGCAACATTCCAAAACTGTACACATCAGCTTTGTACGAAACACCTCCAAGATTATTGTTGAACAACTCAGGAGCCATATATCCCATTGTTCCCCTAGCTGCCGTCATAGAGACAACGCTGTTATCTGTTGGATATAGTTTTGCTAACCCAAAGTCAGAAATCTTTGGGTTGAAATTCTCGTCAAGAAGAATGTTGTGAGGCTTGATATCGAATTGCAGAATTTTCATGTCACAACCTTCATGCAGATATTCAATCCCTCGAGCAACTCCAAGAGAAATCGCATACATTTAATGTATACTTCCTTCTTTTGAATAAATATATTTATCAAGCGATCCATTGGGCATGAAATCGTAGACTAGAGAGCGCTTCACCCTCCACACAATAACCAACAATTTGCACCACATTAACATGGTGAGTCCTCCCAATTGTAGCCACCTCGCTCATGCAATCTTGCCCGTTAGCTTTAGACTTGCCCAAAATCTTAATTGCTCCAAAACGACCACTGCGCAATTTTCCTTTAAATATAGTGCCACAGCCACTTTCACCCAGTTTGTCCTTGAATCTACCAGTCATCTTCTTAATGTCTGAGTAAGAGTACCTTATTGGGATGAAGTTGTTATCAGCCTGCAGAAAATCTTCTATGGTGCTATACATTGACAACTTCCTCCTCCGCCATTTATAGATCAAGAGCCAAATCACAAATGGAGCCCAAACATAAATTTCAAAATAACAAGTCCTGCGCAGTAACATTACTAATTAACCATGAGTAAATAAACTTTTTTTGGTGCTCTACATCCACAGATTTCAAAAGGCACCGGACATATGCCCTTGCCGATAATGCCAACGGAGGGTATCCATATACCTTCTGCAAAAAATACAATAAAAGTGAACAGTATCAAGAGACCTGAGGACGTTTCAGAAGTGCAAAGCCTAAATATAGTAAGATGATCAACTTTACACAGATTACCCGTTGGCCTTGCTTTTACTTTGTTAGTGTGTGAGCTTGCTCTAAAATGAACAATGCTTGACCATTTGAGGTGGTTTATCTCAGAATAGCAAAATCATACTTGCAGTACTAATTACTTGGCTGCTACACTGAACGAACTTGAGCCCGAAATTAGAAATTTATCCGCAATTTTACTTTCCTCATTCTTTCTCAGTTTCCTACTTCTTTTATGAGATCAACAATCGAAGTTCATAGGAACTACATGGTGAACCATCTTTTGTGGTGAGCGATGTGTCAATTATATATCAACTCATGATAATAGGTCAGTTACATTTTGCATTGAGTTATGACACTCACTCATGAGCTGTTTTGTTGTTTTCAAAAAACTCCTTAAGGTTTGGGAAATTACATTGGCACCCTCTAATGTTTCAAATTCCTTTTATCAAATCTCTTATGAATGAAGTTGAAGTTCGACCCCAAAACCAATTGGCAATGGAGGGAGTAGCCCAACTCCATGACAAATATATCAAACACATACCATATAAGTAAATATAAAGTGCTAAAAGTTCATAATTTAATATTATAAGGGTAAATGGTAAAATGCTTATCATTTAAGTAAAACTAAAAATATAAAACACAAAACCCACTCAGGATGTGCCATTTAGCTCCATCTCTTAACCTCTGTTGTTTTTTTCATTTGTTTTTAATAATTAAACCTAAAAATATAAAACACTTAAAGATTAAAAGAAATATGTTAATTATGTATAAAAAATAAAAATAAAAAAGACGCTTGGCGCGCGTGAGCGTGTACCATGAGCCATGATACTAGTAATTCATTAAAACATTATAAAAAGAAGAAACTTTAGACGAGAGATCACTTACGTGAAAACCTTGCATACAGATACACATTGATACCTACAATGATAAAGGAAAAAATAAAATAAAATAAAATTAGCACACTTGGTCACTAAAATTCAAATTTTTCATTTTTTTATATTTTTTATAAAAACTTTTATCAAATAAGAACTTCAATTTCTTTTTATTTTTGTTTTTGACAAAAAATAAGAACTTCATTAGATAACTTCAACAATACAATTAAGGCATCAAGGAGACATGCAAATCAACAAGTGAGAGAACACAACAAAATTAACATGCTGAAGAAGCCAAACTAAAGCAAACACAACAACAACTACTAACCTGCATCACTACAATTAAGTATAATCTCAAATAAAGCTCACAAACCCAAAATAACAAAAACTCTAAAGCAACACATGAACCTACGACCACTACCTAGAGAAGAGAAAAACATGCAATACCATGACCCACTCTGTTCGCAGTTGAGCGGATACGGGTAAAACCTTCTCAAGTGATCTATGATATTGTAACATCCCACATCGACCAACGGAGATGGGGTGATGTGCCTTATATGTACATTTTTGCCTCCATCTAGCACGAGGCCTTTTGGGAGCTCACTGGCTTCAGAGTCATAACCACTAACAAACTCTAAACAACGCCAATAATGAATTCAGATGATTTATGAATGCCCACTATAATCAATATAAAATAACTTCCTAAATATCCAACGTATGAGGTTTTAACCTTCTAACACAATCACATCTCGTTCTCACTCAAAATATCAGGACTAATGACAAGGTCAGAACTAATCTCAATAGAACAACATAATAACATTTAGTCTGCGGCTGCACCTAGGTACTACCCTAGGCTGCCTACGTACCCTTACTGCGGGATCAAGCCACACGTAGTTCTTTCCAATACAGTACCATAATCCTTCATTCATCTCCTTAATTATCACATAATCTCTCTATACGCCGGAAAATCCAACATCACATATGGGGCCTGTCTCACACGCCGGAAGAATCCCACGACACGTGTGAGACCTAATAATTACATAATTTCCCATACGCCGGAACATCCAAAGTCATGTATGGGGTCTGTCAACACATCGGAAAATCCTACGCCACGTATGAACTAACAATCATATCATCTCCCCATACGCCGGAACATCCAACGCCACGTATGGGGTCTGTCCTCACGCCGAAAAATCCTACGCACGTGGGACCTAACAATTACATAATCTCCCTATACGCCAGAACATCCAACGCCACGTATAAGGTCTGTCTCAATGCCGAAAAATTCAACGCCACGTGAGACCTAATAATCATAAAATCTCCCCCTACACCGGAACATCTAACGCCACGTATGGGGTCTGTCAGCCCGTCGGAAAATCCTACGCCACGTGTGACCTAACAATCATATCATCTCCCTATACGCCGGAACATCCAACGCCACGTATGAGGTTTGTTCTCACGCCGAAAAATCATACGCCACGTGGGACCTAACAATCATAGGATGGTCCTTACACAGTGTAATCAAACATCTTTATATTTATAATATATATATATATATAATAATTTCCAATATTGTATAAATCTCAACCACAATATAGCATCTGATATTCCCCCAATTTAAAATAATAAATTAATATCCTAGTCCCACTTAATCAACATAACTCGACAACGCTCAAGACCTGTCTCTACGGTCATTTTAGTCCTCTTGGGAAGGTGAAACTATCCTGAAGACTCGCGGTCAACCAAGAGTCAAAATACCCCATACTTGGTCAAACGGGCCCACGGGGCCCAAGACCTTCGTTTTACTATCCGAGAGTTCCTATAGGTTCTACGAGGTTTAGGATACACCTCCTACAAGTTTGGTCCGGATCGGACGGTCGGATCGCTTACGATCGCACGATCGGACGGTTATTATAAAGCATAAACTTTAAGTTATTAAATCGGAATATCCGGAGCTCCGATTCACGATCCGTGAATTCCTACACGATCCTAGAAGTGTCTAAATTAACATATACAGAATTCAAGACTATCCAACGGTTCAAATCTATCGAACCCGGATAACACATAATAGGTGAAATTTGATCGACGATCAAACGATAACCAAATTGGAATCCGAGCACACCTACGTGCTCATGACATCAAGGGGATCGCGTCGGGACAAAATGCCCCTTTTCTATAGTGCCCACGGGCCGCCACACGCTTTGGCAGGGCGTGGGTGCCCAAAGGGATAATGCTTCGCCCATAAAACTCAAAATCACGACTCAAGGCTCCTACCTTAAGTTTAACACCCTATTTGGAGTCACTTTTGTTCATTGGACATACCCCGAAAAACTAGCGGAAGTGGCCAAAATTTCACTTTGAAATTCGGCCAAAACTTAAATTCTAATTGAAGTTTCTAAACACGAATATCGTCCAATTCATACACAACAGGTAGCTATAGCATGAAGAATAGGTGAGAAATCGTACCTCATTCATCGAAATTGGTGGCCGAAGGAAGGAGAACGAAGTCGAAGAAGTTCGAGCGAAAACCAACCGCTTCTTCTCCATTTTCCGGCGAGATCACGACGGCAAACAGTGGGATCTGGCTGGGGTTGGAAGAGGACGGTGGCCCGGTCATTTTTTACCGGCCCCATCAGCTTTGGTGGTCGGACGAGAACACGCCGGCCAAAACGTGGCCGGCTGTCACTGCCGTCTCGAGAAAGAGGAGAAAGAGAGACTATGCGGGGGGGGGGGGGGAGAGAGAGAGAGAGAGAGAAATAGATGTTATCAAACCCTTTTTGCCAAAATTACGGTTATGCCACTGAGGGTATTTTGATCGTATCTCACTCGTTACAACTTTGATTCGAACTCACCACGTGTCTATGAACTCATCTCGCCATGCTCTATGCAACGGTATAGTTGAAATTCCCAAAAAGTCAACTTTAAACCTAATAAAATATTCTAGGGGCAAAATGGTCTTTTATCTGAATAAAATAATATTTACCAATTTATTTAGGACCGGGTCGTTACAGATAGCAAGCTCTTGGGTCCTTCATCACAGGACTAACAAAGGACATATCAACAAAGGGACTCTTTAGAGCCAAGACAATAAGAGAATCACTCTAAAAAATTACATTACTTAAACCTCTTTCCACCGCCAAGGCTACATTGGGCCTAGATGCCATTGCCTCCACCTAGAGGGTCGAAAAAACATGATCATTGTGTATTGTTTGACCTGTGACAAAGTGCCCATCTGAATTGTGAACCACTATCTCCACTCCCCCTTTCCATGCCACCTGACTTCCAAACCCCATCCATATTGATTTTGAGACTACCAAATGCAGTCTTGTTCCACAACTATGTGTTCAAATGATGGAGAGCAGCACCTCTATCTGTTGAGTTCATTCGCATAAATTCTTTTAACTACACAGCAACTTCATGACAAACAATAGTTGGGGTAATGTCCTTTTGCTAAATTATTTTACTATTCCAAGCGTCCAAGTGGCCCATCCAAGCGTAAGAAAGAGATCAAAATCTGATTGCTTGAGAGTTGCAGCTCAAGACAAAACCCACTTGTTTGAGAATGCCATTTGATTTAATGTATCAAAATTGATTCCCAAATCATCAATATAAGCCTCACAATTTAGGAATGAGAATGTGCATTACTGATGCGTGAATTTCGCACAAGCAATTAGGTTGAAGTCAACCTCAGTCAATTCTCTCTTGATAGCGTTCTTCAGCTGACTTGGGTGTTTGAAGATGTATTTTTGGTGTTACTTGGAGTGGCCAAGTAAGGGTGAGATTCTACCTGCCAATTACTACAAGAAGACAAGGAATGGTCACTACAAAATGGTAGTGAGAGAGCCATTATCCACCCTCCAATGCCTAACTTAGTGCTTCCTTACAAGAAGGTATGAAAAGTAGTGTACTCAAAATGGAGGAAATTTATATTACCTTTATGAAAAGTACACCTATTTTATACTTGAGAATATGGCTTCTATTCTTGCGTTGTTTCGTCGTTGGAGTGAAGGTTCGTTAGTGATGTGACACCTTCTCGGTGGTTGGTCAGTAGCAGGCAGACATGTGTCTCTTCTTTTGGGGGAATCAATTTTCAACAAAATATTCTGGGATAATTGGTCCTTTCAAGTGAGCAGCATATGGATTTCTAGGTGAAGCACCCAAGTATTCAAAGCGTGTGCTCCGTGAATCATTCCTTAGGGATAGACTGCATGAGTGAAATGGGCATGGTCAACCTTTTTATCACATGCACCTTATGAGGCGTGGATGAAGGCCTATTTGGGCCTCATTATGGGTAGTTATTGGACTCTTTTTGGCAAGCCCTCTTCGTATTTGGTATCAACAGAAGCCCCCCAAGTCCTTATGTAGTCCCGTTGATCGAGGACTTTTGCCACGTATAGAGAGGGGGAGAAACAATGTGTTGTTTGGCTGTGCAGGCACGACTGCTTTCATCATGATAAGGGCACGTCATTTGAGAGTTCGATGTCTGAAGCATTCAACAATCACCTTAGTCTCCTTGTGTCCACTTGTCCAACTTTCATCAATGGGCACACCATTCCACCTTTTTGTGTACAAATAGAAACACTTAGGCATTGGGTGTCCTAAGGGCGGTGAGGTCCACGCATCATCCTTTCGAAACCGACATTATGAGTGAAATGGGCTTGGTTGGCCTTTTATATCCTGAGCGCCTCTTTAGGCGTGGAAAGTTTGATGTCTGAAGCATTCAACAATCACCTCAATCTCCTGTGTCCACTTGTCCGACTTTCATCAACGGGCACATTGTCCAACTTCTTGTGTACAAATAGAAACACTTAGGCATTGGGTGCTCCGAGGGCAGTGAGGTCCACGCATCATCCTTTCGAAATCGACATTATGAGTGAAATGGGCTTGGTCGGCCTTTTATATCCTGAGATCCTCCTTAGGCACGGAAAGTTCAAAGTCTGAAGCATTCAACAATCACCTCAGTCTCATGTGTCCATTTGTCTGACTTTCATCAACGAGCACACTATTCCACCTTCTTGTGCTCTTGTGTACAATTAGAAACACTTAGGCAAAGAAATTTCATTTCCGCCTTCTGACTTTCTGAGTGAGAACCTCTTCTAAATTTCTCTACCGATTCTTACTTGTTGTCATTCGTGTCATTTCTTCGTCGTCAATATTTTAAGTAAGCTACTTATCGTGACTTTTCATGAGTGTTATTACTTGTGTCTTGTGTTTCTGATTCCTTTTAGGTCTTCTATTGATATTCCACTATTGTTTCTGGTCCGTTGGTGAGGGAATTGAGTATTGTGGTCAAAGAAATGGTGGTAGAGTAGTAGGCGAGTCCAGCTTTTTAGTGTATCTGACGAAGCACCTAAGCGTTGCGCGCTCCGAAGGCAGTGAGGTCCACACATCATCCTTTTGGAACTGACATCATGAGTGAAATGGGTATGGTCGACCTTTTATATCCTGAGGGCCTTCTTAGGTGCAGAAGTCGTCAATGGGCACATCGTTCCACCTTATTGTGTATAAATAGAAACACTTAGGCCCAGAAACTTCATTTCCGCCTTATGAATTTCTAAGCGAGAACCTCTTCTAAATTTCTCTACCAATTCTTACTTCTTGTTATTCGTGTCATTTCTCCGTCGTCAGTATTTTAAGTGAGTTACTTGCCCCGACTTTCCATGCGTGTTATTGCTTGTGTCTTGTGTTTCTAGTTATTTCTTGGTCTTCCATTGTTGGTCCACTATTGTTTCTCGTCCGTTGGTGAGAGAATTGAGTACTGTGGTCAAGGAAATGGTGGCAGAGTAGTAGGCGAGTCCAGATTTTTAGTGTATTTGACGAAGCACCTAGGCGCTGGGCGCTCCGAGGGCCGTAAGGTCCATGGATCATCCTATTGGAACTGACATCATGACTGAAATGGGCTTGGTTGGCTTTTTATATCCTGAGGGCCTCCTTAGGCGTGGAAAGTCACAACTTTTTTGGCCTCCTTTGGTATTACCAGAAGCCCACTGGTCAAAGACTTCACTTGGTCGTGATAAAATCGGTCATGCCAAAAAGAGCTTATTTGGTTGAGCATCACATAGGAGCCCCAAGTCCTTGGTCAGGGGAACTACATTCTCTTCCACTGAGGTTGCTTGCACAGGGGCGACCATGATTCGAAAAATGGCCGATTTTCAGCTAAGAGCACCTTTTAGTGGTTTAGCTGAGTGTAGAGAGGGGAAAAACAATGCGTCGTTTGGATGCACAAACACAACTGTTTCTATAATGATGGGGGCATATCATTTGAGGGTTGAATGTTTGAAGTGTCGCTTCAATAATCAATAATTATTATTATTTTAATATTTTAATATTATTTCTTAATTTTGAAAAAAAATTTATTCATATTTCATTAGACAAGTTAAAAAAGTAAACCCACAAATGACACGTCAACATCTAATTTCACTATGGAGGTTTCTCATTGTTAAAATTAAAAATGCAAGGACAAACATGTCCTAAACATACAACTGCATGGTACCAAATTGAAACTAACTCTAAAATAAGTTTTTGGTAGGTACCAATTTCTAGTAATAAGTTTTTTTATTCGAAGTTTGGTACATTATTTGCTATCCATTTAGGTACAAAGTCACATATCCTAAGTGTTTAAATTTTGTGGGGGATGTTTTCAATCCATATTTATAAAGACTTTGGGTAATTAGCTGAGTGATTTTCATAGAGTTGACAAATTCTTAAATACTTTCATAGAATTGATATAAGTCACTAGTAAATTAACAATTAGCCTTAAAAGTATACGAAAGTCATTCATCGACTAAGTTTTTTTTTAAAAGTCATGAACTTTTTAGATACCGCCAACTTTTAAATACTTTTTAATAGTCACAACTGGATACTATGAAACTTTTAAATACTTTTAAAATCATAATGTCAATATATTATTTGTTCAAAATATGTATCCTAAAGAAATTGAAATTGGATCAATTACGCTTCCCAGACGATCCAATTTCTAGTTTTATGGGCACATGATTATGAATTTTAATATGGAGCCAACTTATAATTATTTATTTCTTATCCATGCAGGAAGTCAAAAATTTGAATAATTCTAATATTTGTTTGTAAACACTACGAATTAAGGAATTATAATAATTTCAATACTCGTTTTTTTTTTTTTGAAGTAATTTTCAATGCTCGTTTAGTAATCCATCTTGGGCCACCCACCACATTCATCTCCATGTGTCTTCTTCACTAAAGAGGGATGGACCATCATCTTCACTATCGGGAATGGGTATTGGATCATTAAAGTTCCTTTTTTCCGTCTGTTTACTAGCAGATGGGAATTAGAATCATTCCCATTACTAATTTCCACTGCGTTTATTAACAATAAAAAAATTATGTAATTAAATTGATCGTGTTAAAATCTAGGGGTGGGCACGGTCCGGTTTGGACTGGTTTCTACATTAATTTAAAACCGAAACCGGTACTATTCACCGATCCGGTCCGGTTCAGATTTTTACTAAAATGCTTGAGAAAACCGGACCAACCCGAACCCATTTTGATCCGGTTCGGTTCCGGTTTTTACGGTTTGGGCCGACACACATCTTAATTGATTTTTTTTTTTGTTCTTAAATTTTTTTTAAGTTTCAGCCCAATTGATATTTAAAACCTTTTGGGCCTAATTATTACCGATTGGCCCAATTCACATCCATGCACTGCTAATTGACAAAACAACAAATATCAAGCATTAAAATAAAACTTACAACCTAAAAACAAAACAAAATAAACAAATTTAATTACAAACAAATTACAGAAATAGAACATATTCAATGTTCTGCAACATCTTCAGTCTTTCTTTTTATCCATGCTACTTCAGTACCTGTTTCAAAGAGCAACAAATTGTCAGTTGTTGTAACTTTATTTTCTTTTTCTGAGTTATGAATGAGCTTTTCTCCCGTCTAAAATTTACAACAACGTTCAAAAATTTTGCCACTGAGGAATGATATCAGGAATAGAGAACATGTTTGTCAAAACACAACAGGAAAAAATTGAAAGAAAAAAAAAAGAAAAAAAAAGAGAATCAGACCTCAATAACATCATCAGCCCAAAATCATAGAAAATATCAATACCATATAAAAGCACCAAAATGGATTGTTGACAAAAAAAAAATACATATCTTCACAAGGATTGGGGAGATAAGTGACGCTGACGTGCTTTGAACGGGCTCTTTACCCAGATCTACAAGAACTTAACCCAGATCTCCAAGAACTTCACCCAGATCTACAAGATGAACACATATATGTACAGAGAAACAAAAAATGAAGAGAGAAAAAAAAGAGAAATAGAATAACAGAGTTGCAAAGAAAGAGATATAGAGGGAGAGAGAGAAACATAAAACCAAGAAGAAAAAAATCAGAGTAACAAAAAATCAGAGAAAGAGAGGGGAAAAAATGGAGACGAATTGAGAGGAGAAAGAATAAGAGAGAAAGAAGAAAAAAAAAAACTGAGAGGAAAAGAGGCAGAAGAGTGAAGAAAGAAAGAAGTAAAAAGAAGTTGAAGAACCTAGAGGAAAAGAGGCGGAAGAGAAAAGAAAGAAAGAAAAAGAGAGTTAAAAAAATCTAAGAGGAAAAGAGAGAGTGCGTCAGAGAGAGTGAAGTGAGATTTGATGTGATTAGGTTTAGGATATTAAAATATGGCTTGTTGGACTTGGGCAATGGACTTGGGAAATTTGGGCTTTTTGTTAGTATAATGAAATAGTTGGGTTTGGGCCTACAAAATTTGATATTTTAAATATAAATATTAATATAATATAAAAATATAAAAAATTAATTATATTGGACCGGTTCGGATTGGACCGGTTTCTTAGGGTGAAAAACCGGAACCGAAACCGGTCTGAACCGGTTCGGTTTGGATTTGTCTCGGTTTTTGACTTTTTTGGTCAACACGATTTTTTTCGGTTTTTTTCGAATTGGTTTGGTTCGGTTTTGCGGTTTTGCGGTTCCAATGCCCACCCCTATTAAAATCCATAATTAAATACCCTCAAGATTATAGAACCAAGTGGAGGTCATTCTATGCGAGAGTGAGTTGGATAAAGACTTGGTGTGTGTGTATTCACATACCTGTACGTGCTGTACTGAAGCTCAAAGACGTAGACTAGAGCATTGTGTATGCTACTATAACAAGCGTTTCGGTGGTTTTCATTCAAGGAAGCCATAGCCGTCCACCTTACACTGCACCCCTCCTCCAAATCCCATGCAACTGTTGGGCCCATGACGACGTAGCTATACGTTGTTGGGACAAAGAAGTAGCGCCCCCAGTAGTGCTATTCATGCATGGAGCAGTGTCCACATAGAGAGATGAATTCACTGGATTAACGCACTTGATGAAAGTTACAGCTCTTGAAATCCATATTCTGTCCATGCTACTATATTCATAGCCATAAACACTATATGGATATCGAGCATTTATGGAATCAGATGACAAAGAATAGAGAGGAATGGAGGAGCAATTGTTCTTCTGAAAGCCATGATCTACGACTCAAATTGTGTTGTTATTGTAGTTGATTGACTATTTATGTGGAATTTTGCAGAATCTAGTTGCAACACTAACGCTGTTCTCACAAGACAGATTGTAGGCTAAATTGCCGCAGTTTTTGAGGTCGTCTTTCAGCCGAAAAGGGTATTAGCTTATGTTATGGATGTTGCAGCAGGAAGAAGGAGAACACGCCTTGGCGTTACAAGTTTCACCAAATATTAAGCCAATAACAAGAAAGCCTACAATTGCAAACCTCCAACACAAGGCTCTTCTACCTTCCATGGAGATCTCAGAGGCTAGAGCTAGGTAGCTAGGTTTTTGTTTGACAAGTCTAATAGTTTTAAGGCTACCATTCAAACTAGAACTAATTTATATCTGGATTAACAAGTCAAAACAGCATTGAGAGAGCAAGCTATGAAGACCGGCATTAAAAGTAGACGGTATTTTCTCTGAAGCTTTGTTCAATTATTTGGATCTTAAATGGGGACTTCGCCGTAATCAAAACGTTTTGAAGTTAAGTGCTCCTCTACTTTCCAAGTCAAAATGTGGAATTAGTTGCTTCAACTTGGTTTTGTTTTGGTCAAAGTGATGAATTGTTTCTTCATGGTTTAAATGCGTTCATACTGTTTCTACAAGAAAATGCTACTTATTCCACATTTTTTTCTTTCAACTTTTTTTTTTCTCCAACATGCCAAAAAGTATGGGACACCGATTCGTAGAATGCCATAGTGCAGTCCATCTATTAGTGTTATTAAATAACAAAATATGGATGCAGGACAAGTAATTATAGTGTGGTAGTAGAGTACAATCGCGTGATATACCTCGTTCACGTGTTATGATATAAGTACATATTTATTGATTAATATCAACCATATCGACCACCCATATTATAACACGTGAACAGATTATAGTATCATGTAACTGTATTCCAGTACCAAATAATAATTTCTCTGAACAAACAGGGAGGAAGTGTGAATAGCAGTAAATAGGGAATCATAATTAACAAAGCCATTCCAATAAGATTCAGAAGTGTCATATTATTGAAAAAAGGTCAGATTTATTGGCCAAACAATCCATCCAAACATATCAGATACAGATGCGACCACCTTTTTTTTATGCTTAGAAGATTTCCATGGGGCATTAACACCTCAGAAATGCAGCAAATGCTCATCTCTTCCTGTTGCATATTGTTAATGGCTTTCTCCAAAGTTCTGGGAGAAACACAAAATACCTGCAAAGAATTGAAGTGTGGGGATAAAGGACCGCCTTTCCATTTCCCTTTCAGCCTCAAAGATAGGCAACCAGATCACCGTGGCTATCCTGGGTTTGCTGTGTCTTGCAATGAGAGACATCAGACGGTTCTTGAGCTGCCAATTCCAGTCAAATTCTCTGTCATCAGCAAATCTATCTGTACGACCCAGATAATTGCCTGCTGGTAAAAGTTTCAGAAATCCTCAACATGTCAATCTTTCCATTCCACTTTTCAAAAGAGTCATGAACATTACCTTATTCAATTGTTCTTCTTCTGTTCTTGAAAGATGGCCAGTTCTAAATGGCCCCTGCCTCGGCAACCTTGGCAATAAAATCTATGCCGTTTATGATTACCCTGAAATTGATAACCTCCAGTCTTGCACAAGATGCATAATGTTTTATCAGTTCCAATTTTTGATTTAGACAGGTCTCTTAGTGTTTTGAGATGGTCTACACCAAATTGCACAGAATGTGAAGCAGGAGGCAAGAAGTGTATGCTGAAAAACAATGGCACCAGAGTTGAAATTGAATGCGTTGACTTGAAGAAAGCAAAGTCAACAGTACATATTTTGCTTCACATATTTCTTGCTCAAATTTTTACACATCTTGTAAAGTGCCGGAAATTATTCAGAGGATGTTGCCCAGGAGGCAATATGCATAAATGAATTTCACAAACATGACGATCCGATTTGTGTCATTATCTTTAACAGGCTTTAACAGGTGCAGCAACGAAATTAGCGGCTATCAGTGAGTCACCTGACTGATTATTTTGCTGTGTCATGTCTAGAAGACTGGGGATACATATTTACTTTTTAATGATTGTTTTGTAGGTGCAACCATGGGTTCATTCATCCTCTTACTACTGGTTGTTGCAGTCTATCAGGTCTAGAGCTATGATATAAAGGAAAACGATAATCGATTAAAAATTGAAAGATTTCTAGAGGATTACAAAGTCTTCAAACCAAGTAGATATTCCTATGCAGATAATAAGAGGTGTTAGAGCAGGATTTCTTTCAGGAAGAAATATCTCCACAAGTTCTTGACTGAAGTCCAAACACTTCCTTGGTTGAAAAGAACTCTGGATCGCGTTTCCGAGAATGAACGATGGAAATGGGGTGAATACCTGCAAAAGCCACTCCAACGCTCAAGTCAGCGTTTGTGTAGCGAACTCTTAGTGCTCAATTGAATTTCTCATCCTCCACTCCCCGATCATGGGATGATCAGACTATGTCTTACATGCTTCACACTTCTTTGGTGGGAGGGAAGCTCGACTGCTCCACGTCTTTTAATCATGGCATACGGGTTAGGTCATGCTGCGTGGGATTTAGTCCCCACAGGGCTAGGTCATGCTACGTGGGTTTTGGTCCCCACAATGCCCCCCTTTTTCTCTCTCTACACGCTTCATTGGTAGAGGGAAAAATAATTTGGTTTAGATTTGAATTCCTCCAGATTGAGCCTATAATGTCTTGAGGGGTTCATGGCTGAAACCGAACGAACAATTCGTCTTCCTCGCTTGGACTTGCTAAGTCCGAATAAACAACTATATTATTGCCAAACCCACTCAAATATGGGCCTACACGCTGCAGAGTGCAAACCCACAGCCAATCCCCTTGTTGCATGCCCAACGCCAACTCGCATGGAGTGGACCCTTGGGAGTTTTGCATTTCAGCCGATCCCGTGATCCCCAAATGAGCTTTCTCCTTGTGCTTCAAATGATGTGGGGGGGCCATGCTCTCTGCTCTTCTCTTTGCTAGCCGATCCCAAATTGGGTTTCTTCTTGCGCTTGAGCTGACCACGTGAACCCCAGCGCCTTTGGTCTTTCACTTTGCTCTTTCAACCGACACCGAATGACCTACAAGTTTAGAATTTTTCTTTTTGGGTGTGCTTGCACTTTAATTGACCCCTTGGACCCCAGTGCCTTTGGTTTTTCAGTTGATTCCAGGTGGTCCATGACTTGGGTTTATTTGTTCGTTTGTGTTTTTTTTTTTTTGGTCTGCTGGCCAAACCCAAGTAAATAATGCCTCTCATCCATGCACGCTGCTTTTTCATGCACCCTTGTCCTTGCCCTTATCTTCACATACAACGCTTTATATCATGCACTTTGGCTTATACTATGCAATCCGGTGGGCCCCAAGAGAAATCTTGAATTTTTCTCTTGGCTTTTTAACCAACCTGGTGGACCCCAGCTCCTTTAGATTTTTCCCTCTCACTTTAGCCGATCCCAGGTGGTCTATAACTTAGTCTTTGCGTGAGGAAGAGAATAAGCCTAGCTCCGTAGATGGTACTCATTATCTGGCACCATTTATTGCTTAAACCTATCGCATTTCTTTGTCTTTTTGTCTGTCCAAAAGTTCATTAAGCTTTTTGTCAGGGGAACGCATGCGTTGGGTAGAATAGCTTTGATTGGTCATATTAGACTAGACCTTTGTTGCGACAGCCTAAGGTGAATATATGATTTGGCCGTATCAAGTCTTACTTTTGAAAAGAACTTCTCCTCATGACTTTTTGTGATATATTTTTCTCTAATGCTCACGCCTTCTGGTATAAAAGGTCGGGCGATAGAAATACATTTTATTCACAAAACCGTTCATATTTTCCTTTTGTTCCTCAGATAGGCTTTAAGCGTGAAGGGAAAAGAAAGCATTCTGTGCATTTGAAAATTCAGTCGGAGGGCTCTCGTTCTTGCTACAACCCAGTAAGTATTATTTCCATATTTACTATTTTCATGTAGAGGCACAAGATTTGGCCCAAGTCTAACGATGCCCCATCGGGCTACGAGATCCTTAAGGCTCGCACGGAAGGATGTGTTTCCGACAATGTGGGGATCGATCGTCTTCCTTTGGGGTCGGACATGTACACTGGTACTGCATCCCTGAGGGCTCCTTAATTCTTTCTCTTGTCCATTTAGAGTACGTTAGGTTTCCACTTCATCTATTTTTTCATATGCTTTTGTTCTTCTTAGGTCTTCACTCCATGCAACTGAACCCAAATTCTTATCTCCTCATATCCAGTTTTCTAGCCGTTGGATTGAAGTGGGATGTGTCCCTTAGCTTTAAGGATTTCATCTACCTCCACGACTTAGCTTGTGTTAGGGGTGAAAGTCACTATTTCTTTTTTACGCATGGGTCTGGTAAAAAGATATTTTCTTATAAACCCACTTCCACCAAGTATTGGAAAAACCAACCTCTCTTAATTACTGGGGAGTAGGCGGCGCCTGAGATGTCTCACATGCTTATCCCATCGGTGTTTGGCTCAAAACCTGGTATAATGATTTATGCCTTTTGAATATAATTTATTTTGTTTTTGCGAGTCCAACTAACTTTTTCTCTTGGCAGCGCTTCCTTTGGACAAAAGGAACATCATTCCTGAGGACCGGATTGCTTGATTGGAGGAGAACTTGGCAAGTCAGAGGTGGTATATCACTCGCTTCGTCGACCCTGCGACTCTTATCCCTATCTCCATTGCTCGTCCCACATCGATTTACTTCCCATTCATTTTGGCTGATTTGAACCTGCACGGAAAAGATATTTTCAAGAACATTTGCTCTGTCGACATCAAGCTTTGTTGCATTCAGGATTCGGCGTCCCTTATCCGGGCCAATGTTCAAGAAAAGGAGGCTGAGTTAGCTTAGCACAGCAGCTCCAAAGACTACGCATCCGAGTCTGAGTCTGATCATTCAGATATGTAGGCGTCAAATTCACTATCAGTCTCGGCTCGTAGGGAAAGGAGATCGGGAAAAAAGACTGAGCACTCCAGGTCTGCAAAGAAGTCTCGTCGTACTCCGCATATCATTTTGGGTTTGAGTTCGCCCAATGCTGCATCCGCCTCGAGTACTCCTTCCCGACCTCTGCAAGTCCCTCGTGTTCCCACTCCTACTAGCTCACTGGGTGAGAATGACTTCATGACCATGACTGACGAACAGATGTAGGGCTACCAATCACACTACTTAAGTGCAGTACGATAATGTTTAGGGTTTGTGCAAATGGTTGGGATTCACAACGCACAAATGGAAAAGTTCTAGGCTATGAGTCACGAGATATGTGAAAAGGCGGCGACCCTCGAGCTCAGTGGGAAGCGCATCAAGGAATATGAAACTGAGCTTTAACAGCAACGGGGATAGCTACAGAGCTTGAGAAGCAGCCAAAGCACTACACTGATTGAGGTTGATCGCCTTAAGCATGAATTAGTGGATGTATAACGCGATAAGGACAAGGAGTATCAGGCCAACACTAAGCAAATCAAGGTCGAGATGGCCAGGCAATTTAGATACAGTTGGGTCCAAGGTCAGCAGCTCCTTGAGTACCAGTTCGTGGGGGATCCAGATGATTATGACGATGAGTTGGGATTTGATCCTGTTGGCTATGAACTATTTTAGGGTATGCATCTTGATGATCATCCTCCGACAGATTACCTCCCCAATTACAGGACCCCGCCAACAGCTTTTCATGGGTCGATGACAGCCCCTTTTGGGTCAGTTGGGAATGATGTCCTTGGCGCCGCTCCTAATGTTGCATCGTCCATTGCTAGCCCTAGGCCCATCCTGGGATTTACAGGCTTCACATCACCTGTTGGATTTTCTACCTGTGCTGGGCCTATCTTGGAGGCTGTTCCCGATCCGTTCGATGATGCATCATAGGTTGCTTATCATTGTTCACTACTTGTATTTTTTCTTTCAACTTTATCTTTGCTTTTGTGTACTTAATTATCTCAGGTGTGCTCTCAAAATTCCGGGCTCGCTTTACTAGTCTTTATGAGTTATTCCTCTAGTTTGAATTTTACCCCGAAGATAATTACCCAAGGTGGATCGCCATTTTCAAATTCAAAAATAAGGGATTGGATATCTTATCATTCCTTTATTGCGGCCTTATCAGGCTTCCCTCATTGAGCTACATCTATGGATACGTCTCTATATAAAGGGTCATTCAGTTTTTAGGTGATCAACCTCAATCAGTGTAGTGCTTTGGCCGCTTCTCAGGCTTTGCAGCTCTCCCCGGTGCTGTTCAAGCTCAGTTTCATATTCCTTGATGTGCTTCCCGCTGAGCTCGAAGGACGCCATCCTTTCGTATATCTCATAGCTTATAGCCTCGAACCTTGCCATTTGAGCGTTGCAAATCCCAACCATTTGCGAGACATAAGAAAATGAGCATTAGGCAGCTATAATAGGACATGACAACTGGATAACATAAAGCACAAACCCTAAACTATCGTACTGCACTTAAGTAGTGTGATTGGTAGCGCTACATCTGTTCGTCAGTCATGACCATGAAGTCATTCTCACCCAGTGAGCTAGCAGGAATGGGAACACGAGGGACTTGCAAAGGTCGGCAAGGAGCACTCGAGGCGGATGCAGCATTAGGCAAACTCAAACCAAAACGACCTGCGAAGCATGGCGGGACTTCTTTGCAGACCCAAAGGGCTTAGTCTATTTTCCTAATTTCCTTTCCCTACAACCCAGGACTGATATTGAATGTGGCGCCGACATATCTGAATAGCCAAACTCAGATTTGGATGCGCAGTCCGCGGAGCTGTTGTGCTAAGCTAATTCAGCCTCTTTTTCTTGAAAACTGGGCTGATAAGGGACGAAGAATCCTCAGTGCAGTAAAGCTTGACGTCGACGGAACAAATGCTCTTGAACAGATCTATGCCGTGCAGGTTCAAATCAGCCAAAATGAACGCGAAGTACATCGCTATGCGACGAGCAATGGACATACGAAAAGTCGCAGGGAACACGAAGCGAGTGACATCCCACCCCTGACCTGCCAAGTTCTCCTCTAACCAAGCAAACCGGTCCTCAGGAATGACATAGCTTATGTTCGAAGGAAGCACTGCTAAGAGAAAAGGTTAGTTAGACTTGCAAAAATACAATAAATTATATTCAAAAGTCATAAATCATTATACCAGATTTCGAGCCAAACACCAATGGGATAGGCATGTGAGACATCTCAGGCGCCGTCCACTCCCCAATGATTAAGAGAGGTTGATTTTTCCAATACTTGGTGGAAGTGGATTTACAAGAAAATATCTTTTTACTAGACCCAGGCGTAAAAAAGAAATAGTGACTTTCACCCCCAAAATAAGCTAAGTCGTTGAGGTAGATGAAATCCTTAAAGCTAAGGGACACACCCCACTTCAACCCGACGGCCAAAAAATTGGATATGAGGAGATAAGAATTTGGGTTCAGTTGCATGAGGTGAAAACCTAAGAAGAACAAAAGCATATGCAAAAAGGAATGAAGTGGAAACTTAACGTACACTAAATAGGTCAGCGAAAGAATTAACGAGCCCTTAGGGATACCAGTACCAGTGTACAAGTCCGACCCTAAAGGAAGACGATCGATCCCCACGTTGTCGGGAACACATCTTTTGGTACAAGCCTTAAGGATCCCGTAGCTTAGTGGGGCACCGTTAGACTTGGGCCAAATCTCGTGTCTAGACATGAAAATAGCAAATATGGAAATAATACTTACTAGGTCGTAATAAGAACAAGAGCCCTCCGACAGAATTTTCAAATGCACATAACACTTTCCTTTCCCTTCACGCCTAGAGCTTATCTGAGGAGCAAAAGGAAAATATGAATGGTTTTGTGAATGAAATGTATTTCTATCACCCGACCTTTTATAGCAAAAGGCATGAGCATTAGAGAAAAATATATCGCAAAAGTCACGGGGAGAAGTTCTTTTCAAAAGTAAGGATAAGACTTTATACGACCAAATTAGATATTCACCTTAGGCTCTCGCAACAAAGGCCTAGTCTGATACGACCAATCAAAGCTATTCTACCCAACGCATGCGTTCCTCTGACAAAAAGCTGCATGAACTTCTGGACAGAGAAAAAGACAAAGAAATGCAACAAGTATAAGCAATAAATGGTGCCAGATAATGAGTACCATCTACAGAGCTAGGCTTATTCTCTTTCTCACGCAAAGACTAAGTTATCGACCACTTGGGATCGACTGAAGTGAAATGGAAAAATCTAAAGCCGCTTGGGTCCACCAGGTTGGTTAAAAAGCCAAGAGAAAAATTCAAGATTTCTCTAGGAGCCCACCGGATTGCATGGTATAAGCCAAAGTGCATGATATAAAGCGTTGTATGTGAAGATAGGGGCAAGAATAAGGGTGCATGAAAAAGCAACATGCACAGATGAGAGGCATTATTTACTTGGGTTTGGCCAGCAGACCAAAAAAAAACAACAAACCCAAGTCATGGACCACCTGGAATCAGTTGAAAAACCAAAGGCGCTAGGGTCCAAGGAGTCAGCTAAAGCACAAGCACACCCCAAAAAAAAAATTCTCCAAACTTTTTGGCCATTCGGTATCAGCTGAAAGAGCAAAGTGAAAAACGAAAGGCACTAGGGTCCAATGGGTCAGCTCAAGCGCAAGAATAAGAAACCCAAAAGTTGGGGTCCATTTGGGATCGACTAGCAAAGAGAAGAGCAAAGAGCATGGGGTCCACCACATCATCTGAAGCGCAAGGAGAAAGCTCATTTGGGGCCCGAGATTGGCTGAAATGCAAAACTCCCCATGGTCTAATTCATGTGAGTTGGCGCTGGGCTTGCAACAAGCGAATCGACTGTGGGTTTGCACTCTGCAGTGCGTAGGGCCCACCGTTGGGTTCGACGTTCATGCATTGGGTTCCCACGTAATATTAAATTTCAACCATCTCTTGTGCATTTGGGCTCAACATGGGTATTAGGCCCAACGTTAAACCCAAGGTAAGAATTAGGCTCAACAAGTGATATTTGAGTGGGTTTGGCAATAATACAGTCGTTTATTCGAACTTAGCCAGTCCAAGAGAGGAAGACTAATTGTTCGTTCGGGTTTAGCCATGAACCCCTCACGACATCATAGGCTCAATCCGAAAAAATTCAAATCAAAATCAAATTATTTTTCACTCCACCCGTGAAGTCTGTAGAGAAAAAAAGAAGGGCACTACAGGAACCAAAGCCTGCGTAGCATGATTTAGCCCTGTAGGGACCAAATCCCACGTAGCATGACCTAACCCGTACGCCATGATTAAAAGACGTGGAGCGGTCGAGCTTCCCTCCCACCAAAGAAGTGCAAAGCGTGGAAGACATAGCCCAATCATCCCATGATCGGGGAGTGGAGAATGGTATGCGCAAAGCTAGGGAAGTGGAGTTAAACCCAAAGGGCTCGGAGCGATCTAAAATCCTAACCATACCTCCAACAAAGGTACGAGAAATTCAAATGAGCACTAAGAATTCACTGCACAAACACCGACTTGAGCGTCGGAGTGGCTTTTGCGGGTACTGACCCCATTTCCTCGTTCATTCTCGGAAACGCGATCCGGAGTTTTTTTCAACCAAGTGCGCGGAATGTCAAGAACCTGTGGAGGTATTTCTTCATGAAAGAAATTTTACTCCAACAAGAGGATTACAAATCAGTTCGCAGACAAGTTAGGCGAGAGAGCCTACGAAACTGTTTATAAAGGAAAGCTTTCTTCTGAAATCTTTGTTACTGTGAAGGTCCTAATAGTTCTAATGGAAACGGGGAAGAGTTCATAAATGAAGTGGGAACAATGGGTCATGTCCACCATGTCAACGTTGTTCGCTTGGTTGGCTTCTGTGCTGATGGATTTAGAAGAGCTCTTGTTTATGAGTTCTTCTCCAGTGGTTGCAAGACTACATTTCATCAACGGGCAAAAAGAATGGGTTCTCTAGTTGGGATAAGTTGCAAGATATTGCCATAGGCATAGCCAGAGGCATTGAATAACTTCACCAAGGATGTGATTGGCGAATCCTCATTTTGATATCAAACCTCGTAATGTTTTGCTAGACCACCACTTCACTCCAAAGATTTTGAACTTTGGTTTAGCAAAGTTATGTTCCAAGGATAAAAACAGCGTCAATGACTACAGATAGGTGGACCATGGGCTAAATTGCACCTGAAGTGTTCTCCAGGAACTTTAGAAATGTGTCCCATAAGTCAGATGTGTATAGTTTTGGAATGCTACTGCTTGAGATGGTAGGAGGAGGGACGAATGTTAGTTCACCCACAGAGAACACCAATGAAATTTAGTACCCTAAATGGATTTATAATCTTCTAGAAGAGGAAGATGACCTACGAATCCATATAGGTGAAGAAGGATATGGTAAAATTCCAAACAAACTTGCAATTCTAGGATTCTGGTGCATCCAATGGTATCCAGTCAATCATCCTTCAATGAAAGTTGTTGTTCAGATGATGGGAGGAGAAAACTTAAACACGCCTCCCAATCCTTTTGCCTCTACAGGTGGCGCACAAACAAATGCGTGTAGGCCTGCAAGAAATCTTAACATTCAGTTAGAAGCGATTCCTGAGTTGAAGTAACATGCGTACTTATATATGTCTATGTACTTATGTACGTAAAATTCATAATTCTATTGGTTCTATTTTCTACTCAAAGTGTATCCATTCTTCCTCAACAACACGTGCCTGCAATGTCTTGGGATAATTAGAAACGAAAAACAAACAACCATCACAATAAGGCATGTGGTGCTATTTGATTGTCTTCATGTTCGAGAACAGATTTGTGAATGAGGTGTTCCTATAACCCTAGCACTACAATGAGTGCTCCTATGAGCCTAACATAAACTTAGTGATAGGGATGCTATTATGGCCCTGAGCATGTACATAGTGCTCAGTGTGTTTCTGACTGAAGCATGTGCTCAGGCACTAGCCCAATACTCAGCATCCCATATGCCTCCAGCATATACTCTCATTGAATATTGCAACGGATCAGATAAAGAAGGAATAGTTGTCCTAAAATCATGACAGAGAACGAACTGAGGCACGACATGATTTAAACTTACATACTGCCTAATCGAGGTATGTAAGTTTTCTTCATCATGATCATGATCCTTGAAAGTTTCAAGGTTCCGAGCTTCCCATTTAAATAAGACCAGTTTTGTGAACTTTTTCTTACAGTATTTGATATTTAGTTATTAGTTGTTACATGTTGACAGAAATAATGTCGGAAGGTAGTGGGGTTGGAAGGATGAAACATCAGAAACTTTCTAAAAAGCAAGAAATCAGTTTTAAGATGCGGGTTACACTAATTGATATGAGCAAATAAATAACGAACTAGAAAGGCAACCAGTGAATTTTCTTCCAAGTCTTAATATCACAGTTCTCTACCTTGCATGAAGGTGTGCCTCTTATCCTTTGCTTCAATATGTAAGTTCAATGGTTCAGGGGCTTCTGACCAAATTATGATCTCCAACTGGGTTCAACTAGTGAACCTGCAAAGTGGTACCATCACTATCGATCCAAGTTTTCTCATTGAATGACAGAGGGTTTCCCTGGTTACCCTTCCACGCTGGGAGACTGGAGAAAGCAAGACTACGAATTACTGATTCGGCGAAAACACTGAAAGAAAAGGTAAGGAAAGATTAATTTGGTGATATACAATTATTATTTAAGGATTAAGGTGAGTATACATCAAGGCATAGACCTTGAGTCGCACATGGGAAAAACTCTGAGAAAGTACAACATCAAGGAACCGAAATGTCACAGTTAACAAAAGGAGGTCTTTATTTAACTGTAGTAACAAATAAAAAATTATAGAGAAAATGTCCAAACCAGTTTATTCTAATACGGACATGTAGCCAAAACACAAACCCAAATATCTCCTAAGTTTCCATTCTTTCTTCGTCTAATTGGCTACCAACATTAGCTGAACAAAACCATCTCTAAGACTGTTATAAATATAGTGCATAAGCAATGTAAGTTGGAATTTTACTAACTTCGGATCTGCCATTAACAAAAAAATCTTATGCCAAATATTGGAAAACTGAGTTGACTGGCCACCAAAATTTCCGAACTTAAATAGAAACGAGATATCAATCAAAGTCATTCAACCTTTAAAATTTATTTGGCCTTACTTTCTACATTGTAATGACATTGATGAAGTCACTTATCAATGCAGAGTACCAGACTTCCAGAATTCCCTTTTAAAAGAAATAAAATAAAATAAAAAGAGCACAAATTCAATGTACATACATTGAAACTTTTGGTTATGTATGGAAATCTTTAAATTCACCAATAAACCTTTAAGTATCAAGAACTCCTAAGACACAATACCCAAACTATTTTATGACCGTTGCACACAGCCTTCAATTATTTTCAAGTTATCAAACCATCAGGCCTTGCACAGAAATGATGTTAAGATCATATACATTCCTGTAGAAAGGTGGAACTTGCAGTAAATCAATTGCTTTAGATGAAAACTAAATTCAAAGAGTTCCCTCCCCGCTACAAATGGTGGACCGATAAGGTAGGACTTATATGAAAATAATTCATAGAATATATATATACAGCATGCATGGACATTTACAGTGCATTTCCTTCACGTTGATGGTTGACAAGGTTCTAATTCACTCAACAAAATATTCTTCTTGTTGCTACATTATTACCCAGCCAACTGCTTTTGTCTCAAAAATATTCTTAGGTCATGTAAGTTTCCAATTTAATCACACATATACATTAACATCCTTGTCCATTATCCTTCAAGCTCAGTAAAATAATCCTAATTTGTAAAAGAAATGGTGGTTCGCAGGTCCAAAATAAATGTAAACTTGAACTCATGACTCAGAAAAAATATATGTATAAATTGTGCCCAAAAGAAATACTCATAAATAAAGTTCGTCGAACACGTCGACCACAATTATTCGTACGAAAGGAGTTGATGGCCTTGCAAAGTCAGAGGACCTCAGATCACCATGGAATTCATCACCAACTTTACATATTTTATTCGTTTTACAAAATGGTTTTGAATTGACCCAACAAACAGGTGACATACACACACTATCAAATTTATCTATTTTCACAAGTCATGCACGTACAAACTAATGGCTCACCAAAAAGTACGATACTAAGTGCCACAGGAGTAAAATATAACAAAGATAAAATAGAGAAACAGTTCACTTCAGTTACCTTGTAATCACTAGACAAGGAGAAAACAAATCCCGTTGACGTTGTTTTCATTAATCCAACTCTTTGCCAGGGCCACATCCACATTCGATGCCACCACCACACGCTTTGCCATTTCCGAAAAACGCCTCTCCAGCATGCTATCCCAATCAACTTCTTACCTTAAAAAGATTGCAAGATAAGATTTCTGCCAATACCTGAATCACTCTTACGGTACATAATTATCATCATAATTCCTCTTAAAGCAACACCAAGCAGAAGATGCTTCTACATTAACTAGATAAGTTAATTTAAATCTACAGATTCAGAAGCCAGTCTTTCTTTTAAAGAATAAAGTCCATGACTGAAATTACAAGTATTACTTGAATCATGTAATTAGATTTTTTTTTCCCCTTTCAGTCTAGTGCCCATAAGAGGACCATAATTTCCAAACTACCTTTAAAGCTTACCTAAATTCTGGAATTCTCCTCTAGGGAGCACTTAAGGAGTTCCCAAGAACATTGCTGGGGCATGTTTCCGATTTGAGTACGAGGGCCCACAATTAAACTTCCCCAACCCATAGACCTTTACACTATGCTAGGTAAGGGGAATGGAAAGTGGAAGGATGAAAAGTACGCAGGTATGGTGGGGATTCTTCATCAGTTGAGTTGTTTGGTACAGTGGAAAGTTCAGACGCAAGCTATCGTAGAAAAGTTATTTTATTATTCTTTCCATAATTATAATTGGTTTGTGATAAAACAAATTGGTATAAAATTGAGAAGACAATGCTATCTTACATTCATATTCCGTCCCCCAATCCATCCAGAAGCGGAGTGATAAAAATATGTTGGGTCCCAAGGGGTTGATCATCCCACCTTCTCTTTGCACCCCATCTCAGATCTTCTTTATAGAATTCATGTATGCTCCTGATATAACCGTTCTTAGTTTGTTAAGGAAGCAATCCTCGCAATCACTGGTAGAAGATGTAACAGGGGACACAAGAGCAATAAGAATAAAATTTTCCCCATTTCCAACATCGATTTCATACAACTCGTGGAAAACTTCTCTGAACTCCTGTATCAATGTTGTGTAAAATGATCTATTTGGAGGAATAACATTTATAGCAAGGATCCCATTATCACAAAGAACTGATCTGGCAGCCAAAAGAACATCGTTCCTAACAAACTCGAATGGTGGAGCAATTATACCATCTCCAGCATCACTTGAATCTAAATCAACTAGCACTACATTAAATTTAGAATCAACGTCATTGCCATCGAGCACAGCACAATCATCCACTATCTCATGAGCACCAACAGAACCAGAACTTTGTCCATTACCTCGACCCGCAAGTTTCTCTATAACTTTTATTGCATCTCCAACGCAAACATTGATATGCTCACCGCCACCATCTTCCAGTCCAAAATACTTCCTAGCAACTCTTAAAACTTCCTTGTCCGCCTCCACACCCACAACCTGAAAACCCAGTTCGGCTTTTAAAAATCCAAGCAAAGCTCCACCCCCAACTCCTAAACACAAAGCTTTCGGCCTAAACCCACTTCGAATCCGACCCTCAATATAAGAAGCAATCAACTGAAGACTTGCCACCATAGGAACCAAATAAGGGTGCACTAAAATACTATTATCCAGCCTAAACTCTACTTCTCCGATTTCCACATAATCCAAACCAAAACCCATGTTGGGAACAATACGTACCTCCGTTTGAACCAAATTGGGCATTCTTTTAAACCTCAAACGCCTCCTGAACTCCCTCTTTGAAGCCTCACCACCACTCTCAATCTCCACATCTTCCACCACCATTTCACCAACCAAAGACCCAACACACCTCTCCAAAACCACACCACAAATCACATTATCCTCATAACTCAAAATGGGTATCTCAGGAATGCCATGTTTGAAGCAAGACTTAGGAGATAAAGCAAGGAAAAGAGGTTTCAAACTCACCCCGAGTTCGCCATCACACGACGAGTCGTTTCTAGCTAGACGGTGGTAGATTGCCCGTGAATGGTGACCGTTGCTGGGCTGGTTGCCGGTGAGGATTAGGCGGGCGATCCCGGGAGAGCTGAGCAGGAGCTGGAGGTGACCGGACTCGGTGGAGAAGATCCAGTCGGACTCCCGTTGTTTGGGGACGAGCATGGCGGCTACTCGGGGTGAGCCGGTGAGTTGAAAAGGTGTGTCGAGGACGGCGACGCGGAGGAGGGTGGTTGAGTTGGAGGGGTTGGGGAAAGTGAAGGTGATGAAACGAGATGGGGTTATGGTTTCGAATCTAGTCTTCTCTAGAGCCATTGATGTTCCAGCTTTTTTGATTAAGAGGTGAACAAAGTCGAAAAATCGTCCTGGGGATTTAAATAGAACAACGTTATTTTGGTACCAAATTCAATTTAAGAAATTGTTAAACTGCTGTTTTGCCTGCTCAACTACGTCATAATTGTCAATTTACTCCCCTTATTATTTTTTCCGTAAATTAAGAATTTAAATTATATGAAAACAGGTAATTTAGGACTGGTCGTCAATTTATTTTAGAGGTCATGTTAGGAAAACCAACTTTATGGACCAATTTATGTATCATCTCTTTAATAGAAGTTAAGTCTACCTATACAATTGGTTTCACGCTCTATTAAAAAAATTGTACACAAGTTGGTATTTAAGGTTGGTCTCCTTAGCATTTTACTTTTTTTAAATGTACATACATTTTTAAACTTAAATAGAAAACAAAAAATTAAAAAAAGAAAATACCTCATCTCCTTCAGCCACCTTCATCTCCCATCCCGATTTAATGCAAAAACATTTGGCTAGGGAATTTATTTATTTTTTTGGTTAAAATGTGTAACTCCATTAAACTGGGAAAAAACCCAAAGAATTAGAGAGCCCAAATCGCAAGGGAAGGGGAGATAACATTGGTGTGAACTAAACACTGGAAAGATAAAGTTATTTTATTGTACAGTTTTTACCAGAATTTGTATGCTATTAATTTTCATAACTTATAAGGCATGTTTGTGTATCAATAATGGGTATGAAAAGAAAGGGAATGATTTTCATTCCTGATTACCTCTGCGTTTACTTGCAATCAGAAATGAAAAAATGTGCAGGCCCTACCTCAAAATCCGTAATCACATCCCTTCAAAATCAGGAATCGAATCAACTAGGAGAAGTAGTTGATCCGATTCCGTTTTTCCCTACTACCTTCCAAAAATAACCTTACCTATAGGTTTAGGGTCAATATCGAAATGGGCCCCGAGGTTTCAATTTCATCAAATTTCATACCTGACATTTCAAAAACTTACCAATTTACATTGGCCGTTACATTGACCATCAAGTCAGACGTTAAATGATGACATGGTAGTCGTGGGACCCACCACATAACCTAACAAGTCAGTCGAAATAGTCCAAACGAAGGGCATTTTTGAAAAAAAAAATTTAAGGAGATATCGCAGCCATAGCTAGTGTCACGGCCCGCATGTTCAAGGCCCAACCCGTTGGATTGATCATGCTAGACCTCTTGGCCCACATGTCCAGATTCGTTGTACAGTAGTAGGTAGACTACGGTTGGTGGCTGTAGTTGGTAGATGCCAGTAGGTGACATTGTATCTTGGCCACCTACCATGATGGTAGGTGGGATAGGGAATGTATATAAGGAGGATGTCACATTGTGAATCCTCACCTCACAACTTGTAAAGCATTGAGTAGCAATACAAGCATATATTCTCCCAAACGTTCTTAAGCGTTCTTATTGTGTTCTTGCTCTTGCGATTGTTCTTTGCTTGTTTCGATCTTGTATTGTAGGAAGGAGGCTGACTTAGCTTGTTCGAGAGGCGATCAAGTCTAAGGCCGCACGGAAGGAAGACTCCGAAAAAGTCATCCCGTGACAGTTGGTATCAGAGCAAAAGCTCAAATCATTCAAAGAAGCATGTCGAAGAGCGGATCAGATGTGGAGACAGACCTGTCCAAGGTCAACATGGATCGTGGGGGCAAATCAAAGAGGGAACGATCTAGAGATGTGGTGGCCATGATGGAGAAGCGGCTTTCTAAGATGGAGATTGCCGTGGTCGAGTTCGATCAACGACTAGAGGAGGATGTCCTTACGAAGGGGGGCTTCGAAGCTGTAGTGGATGAGTTTCAAGGCCAATTCCAGGGAGTCCTCAACTCCGCGCTAGATGGCATCAAACTAGATGTTCAAGCCAAGCTGGATCACTTCTTAGCGGAGCTTACTTCGCTTCGTGATGAGATGAAGGATGTGAAGGGAGATTGGGCTTTGTGCAAGGAAGCTGTCTTGAACAAGACCCGAACTCCGAAGGAACCGAAGGTGCTAGATTCTTTCA
Source organism: Prunus persica (assembly GCF_000346465.2). NCBI lineage: Eukaryota > Viridiplantae > Streptophyta > Magnoliopsida > Rosales > Rosaceae > Prunus > Prunus persica. The sequence continues at coordinate 14,092,269 of NC_034010.1, forward strand.
AGCCCAAATCCTATAATGGGAAGAGGGAGGCGAAGGAGCTGGACACTTTCTTGTGGAATATCGAAAGGTATTTCAAGTATCTGAAGCTCGAGGATGATGAGCCCAAGATCAATGCGGCAACGTTGTTTCTCACCGACAATGCTCTCATGTGGTGGCGTCGTCGATCTATGGAGATCGAACAAGGTACGTTTACACTTGAGACTTGGGACGATTTTAAGAAGGATATTATGTCGCATTTCTATCCAGAGAATGCCAAGTATGAGGCAAAGGAGAAGCTAAGATGGCTGAAGCAAACTGGGAGCGTGAAGGACTATGTAGCCACGTTCACCAACCTGTTGTTCAAGGTGCCTAGCATGACAGATAAAGACAAGCTCATGTACTTCATGAGTGGCCTACAGAATTGGGCAAAGCTGGAGTTACAAAGGAGACACGTCCAAACCTTGTCAGAGGCGATTGCTGCAGCTGAGTCTCTTGTTGAGTTCAAGAGAAGTAGTCAAGGCGACTCCAAGTTCAAAGGAAAGAAAGGCAACAGTGGATCCGGTGGGGGAGACAACAAGCCAAAAGAGGGTAGCAAGTCAGGAGACAAGTCTGACAGTCACAAGTCATCCTGGAAGAAGAATGACAAAGGTGACAAAGGGAAAGACAAGTCGAAGCTAGCTTGCTACTTGTGCGAGGGAGCGCACATGATGCGGGATTGTCCGAAGAAGAAAGCTCTGAATGCTATGAACTAAGAGAAGGGGGAGGAGGCCGAGAGGGAAGCAGGAATGGGGGCCATTCGCCGCTTCAATGCCTTGCAGGCCAAAGGAGCTCAACCACAGGTTTAAGCGAAAGGAGTGATGTTCGTCGATGCCATGGTGAATGGCAAGACAACCCGTTGCCTAGTGGATACCGGTGCTTCGCACAACTTTATGTCCGTGCAGGAAGCAAAGAGACTTGGGTGTCGAGTCTCGAAGGAAGCAGGCAGTATGAAGACGGTGAATTCAACTGCCAAGCCCATTGATGGAGTAGCTCGTGGTGTGGAGCTACACATTGCCACTTGGAAGGGAGTAGCTGACTTCTCCGTGATCTCGATGGATGACTACGATGTCGTGCTAGGAATGGAGTTCATGGACAAGGTAAAGGCATTTCCCATTCCATTTTACAATACTATGTGCATTGCACAGGGTGGAGCAATGCCATGCATGGTGCCGGTAGTGAGGCAACAAAGCGAGACGAAGCTTTTGTCAGCCATGCAATTTTCCAAGTCTTGGAAGAAGGGCGAACCGACGTTCCTTGCAACTATGAAGATGGAAATAGTTGAGAAGGAAGTCCAACCAGTCCCGAAAGCTGTGGAGGCAATCCTTAAGGAGTTTGCAGATGTCATGCCCAAGGAGTTGCCCAAAACCTTACCACCTAGGAGAGAGGTGGATCATGCCATTGAGTTGGAATCGGGTGCCAAACCCCCTGCCAAAGCGCCGTACCAGATGGCACCTCCTAAGTTGGAGGAATTGAGGAAGCAGTTGAAGCAGTTGTTGGACGCGGGTTACATCCAACCGTCCAAGGCCCCCTATAGTGCCCCAGTTCTTTTCCAGAAGAAGAGGGAGGGAACACTGAGGTTGTGTATCGACTACAGGGCGCTAAACAAGGTGACCATCAAAAACAAGTATCCAATCCCTTTGATTGCAGATTTGTTTGATCAGTTGGGAGGAGCGAAGTACTTCACCAAGTTGGACTTGCGCTCTGGATACTATCAAGTGAGGATCGCACCGGGAGATGAATCGAAGACCGCATGTGTGATAAGATATGGGTCTTACGAGTTCCTGGTCATGCCGTTCGGCTTGACTAATGCCCCTGCAACATTTTGCACTCTTATGAACAAGGTATTCCATCCTTTCTTGGACAAGTTTGTTGTGGTTTACATCGATGATATTGTGGTGTACAGCAATTCTCTGGAGGAACACCTTAAGCATTTACAGAAGGTCTTCCAAGTTCTAAGGGAGAACCAGCTCTATGTGAAGAGGGAGAAGTGCTCATTTGTCCAAGAAGAGGTTGAGTTCCTTGGTCACAAGATACGGGGAGGACAATTGCTCATGGAGGAGGGCAAGGTGCGAGCCATTCAAGAGTGGGAACCGCCAATCAAGGTACCTGAGTTGCGGTCTTTCCTTGGATTGGTGAACTACTATCGCAGGTTCATCAAGGGATATTCAGCCATAGCCGCCCCCTTGACGGACTTGCTAAAGAAGAATAAGACGTGGGAGTGGACACCCCGATGTCAGCATGCCTTCGATGAGTTGAAGAGGGCTCTTATGGAGGAACCAGTGCTGAGACTTCCGGATCTTAGCAAACCTTTTGAGGTACACACTGATGCATCAGATTTTGCTATTGGTGGTGTACTCATGCAGGATGGACACCCATTGGCTTTCGAGAGTCGGAAGCTCAATGACACGGAGCGGAGGTATACCGTTCAAGAGAAGGAGATGACAGCCGTAGTGCACTGCTTGCGGACTTGGAGGCACTACTTACTTGGTTCTCAGTTCGTGGTCAAGACTGACAATATTGCCACAAGCTACTTTCAGTCCCAACAGAAGTTGTCACCCAAGCAGGCTAGGTGGCAAGACTTCTTGGCGGAGTTTGACTACAAACTGGAGTATAAGCAAGGGAAGACGAATGTCGTTGCCGATGCCTTAAGCAGGAAGACCATACTAGCAGCTGTCACTCAACCCCAGAGTTCTCTCATGCAGAGGATACGAGAGGGCTTGTTGCATGATCCCCAAGCCAAAAGTCTATTGGAGCTTGTCAAAGATGGGAAGACAAGAAGATTTTGGCCCGATGATGGGGTTCTCTATGCAACAGGGAAGAGGATCTATGTTCCAAGGTGGGACAATCTGAGGCGAGAGCTACTGAAGGAGTGTCATGACTCGAAGTGGGCAGGACATCCGGGCACTCATCGGACATTAGCCTTGATGAGTGAAGCTTACTATTGGCCACAGATGCGGGAAGATGTAGACTCGTTCGTGCGGACTTGTCTTGTATGTCAACAAGACAAGACATTGCAGAAGCAGCCGGGTGGGTTGCTAGAGCCACTTCTTGTTCCAACCAGACCATGGGAGAGTTTGTCCATGGACTTCATTGTGAGTCTACCCAAGTCGGAAGGGTGTGGCTCAATTTTGGTGGTGGTCGACAGGTTCACCAAGTATGCTACCTTCATCCCCGCACCGACAGATTGCAATGCGGAGGAAGCTGCACGCTTGTTTCTGAAGCATGTGGTGAAGTTTTGGGGGATCCCCAAGAGTATTATCAGTGATCGTGACACTCGCTTCACTGGTAAACTTTGGACGGAGCTCTTCAGGCTACTTGGCTCACAGTTGAACTTCTCTACCAGCTTTCACCCGCAGACAGATGGTCAGACGGAGAGGGTGAATGCACTATTGGAGCTATACTTGAGGCACTATGTGAGTGCCAACCAGCGAGATTGGGCAAAGTTGTTGGATATTGCTCAGTTCTCATACAACTTGCAGCGGTCGGAGTCGACAGGGTCAAGTCCTTTTGAGTTGGCAACAGGACAACAACCTATAACACCGAACACAGTGGTGTCAGGCTACACGGGGAGTAGCCCTGCTGCATACAAGACAGCCAAGGAGTGGCAGGTGACTAATGAGCTGGCTCGGGTTCAATTGGAGAAGGCAACTCGGAAGATGAAGAAATGGGCGGACAAGCATCGGCGGGACGTTGTGTTCCAACCAGGTGATCTGGTCTTTGTGAAGCTCAACCCTTCTCAACACAAGTCCACTAGAAGATTGCACAAGGCTTTGTTGAGAAGATATGAGGGTCCATTTCCTATCATCCGATCAGTGGGAAGAGCTGCTTACCGTGTGGAACTACCACCTCGATTGAAGATTCATCCGGTGTTCCACGTGAGCAATCTCAAGCCCTACCATGCCGACCCCGAGGAGCCAAGTCGTGGAGAGTCTCAACGAGCTCCACCTTTGATGGTGACTTCATTTGACAAGGAGGTTGAGTGCGTCATGGCCAAGCGAGAGGTACGACGCAAGGGTATACCGAGTTACTTTGAGTACTTTGTCAAATGGAAGGGCCTGCCAGAGTCCGAAGGCAATTGGGAGAAAGAAGAGTCCTTGTGGAAGTATAAGGACATCATCGAAGCATTCGAACGAGACGGATCTACCACGGCAACGAGGACGTTACCGGATTAGGTGGGGGAGAATGTCACGGCCCGCATGTTCAAGGCCCAACCCGTTGGATTGATCATGCTAGACCTCTTGGCCCACATGTCCAGATTCGTTGTACAGTAGTAGGTAGACTACGGTTGGTGGCTGTAGTTGGTAGATGCCGGTAGGTGACATTGTATCTTGGCCACCTACCATGATGGTAGGTGGGATAGGGAATGTATATAAGGAGGATGTCACATTGTGAATCCTCACCTCACAACTTGTAAAGCATTGAGTAGCAATACAAGCATATATTCTCCCAAACGTTCTTAAGCGTTCTTATTGTGTTCTTGCTCTTGCGATTGTTCTTTGCTTGTTTCGATCTTGTATTGTAGGAAGGAGGCTGACTTAGCTTGTTCGAGAGGCGATCAAGTCTAAGGCCGCACGGAAGGAAGACTCCGAAAAAGTCATCCCGTGACACTAGGCACACCTTCCAAGGCTATCATTCCAATATCCAAGGCTTGGACAATGAAATCGAACAAAACAAAGGAAAAAATAGGTTGTTTCTGAGTTTTTGAGAAAGACTGAGAGAGGGTTTCTTCGAAATCTTGAAATAATCTTCATCCAGTGCAAAAATCAAACTGCAAACGGAGGTTTCGGAAATATCTGAAGAACATGAGTTGGGCACTTCGTCCCAAAGGAAATGGACAACCTTTCTATGGTACTTATAGGTTACTGTGCTAAGATTCTTGGTAGTTTGTGTTTTTAGTGAAACTTGCAAACAGTGAGTCTTGAGTAATTGTGTATTGCATGTTGGAAAAAAGGATTTTATAATGGATGTTGATTGTGAGTTTTGAGTTAGGTGTTTCTTACTATTATGTGTGTACTGGCATGGAAAGTTTGGCTTTTGTGTCTTTTTGTTTAGTAAAATGATTTATGTCTTATATATTTGGAAAATGATTTGTGTCTTTTTGTATTTGTAAACAGCCTTGAACGTATTGTTTGGTAAAAGTTATGTGTGGCTTTTGACATACAGGGGATGAGGATGGATTTTCTATTGAAATGTACCACAATGGTGAACTAAGAGGTAACTATTATATGAATGGGTCTGTTGATTGGTTTGATTATTGTGATAAGAATACAATGTCAATGATTGAGATAGATGGCATGGTAAAGGAGTTAGGATACAAAGATATCATTAACTATTGGTACAGTATTCCAGGTGGTTATTTTGATGGTGGCCTAAGTAAGCTGAGTGAGGATGCATATGTCTTAGACATGCTAATATTTGTGCCAGACACTAGGTTGATAAATATATTCTTAGAACATGTGTTAGCATGCAGTCAAGAGCAGTTTTGCAGTCAAGTGGCTTCAAACATATTTATAAATTTGGATGATGATTTTGGGACCAACACTGGGGTAGTGATTGAAGAGCTTGATGACAATTATGGTGCCATTGTTCCAATTGGTGGGGGAGTATCCCAGGTGGGAGAGGTAAAAAAACAAGTGTTGTAATAGAAGAGTTGAATCAAGAAGGGTTTAATGAACAAGTAGGTGGACAAGGCAAAGAGTTGAATGAAGAAGGGTTGAATTAAGAAGGGTTGACTGATCAAGCTTCTAAACAAGGCAAAGAAAAGGCTATCATCAATACCACTGTGAATAATGAGGGTTATTTTGACAAAGGCAAAGGCAAACATAAAGTGACAGATGACATGTCACATAGGGTCAAGCGTGCTTTTGGTAAAAAAAGACGTAGGGGTTTGAGGAGGAAAAATAATGTTCAACAGAAAGACAAAGAAGCTATGGAATGAGCTGTTAAGGGCATTAGGACCGAGTCCAAAAGTCATTCCATGAAGTTGAGAACTGGAAGAAGATATGCAAATGCTACAGACTTCGAAGATTTTGATGATGATTCTGCTAATAGTGAGGACTCAGATTATGTGAAGTCCAAGAACTTTGGTGACGATGAAGATGATGTTTTTTTTGACAAAAAAAATGGGTGGATGACCAAACTAGATGGACAGGGGTTAAAGAAACTGGGAATGGGCTACTCCTGATTGGCCTATAGATGTTGAATTGGATTCTAAATATTCTGAGTGCAAGGATTATGCCAAGTGTAATTCTGACGATGAAGGTGATAAGAATTGGACAGAGTTCAATGCTATAACTGACATGGCAGATCCAAAATTTGAGATTGGCATGTTGTTTACTGATTATAAGGTCTTTAGGGCAGCTGTCAGAGAACACTCCATCTTGCAGAAACGGGATGTTGTGTTTATTAGGAATAAGGCTTTGAATTTGAAGGTAGTTTGTGGGGACCTAAATTGTGAGTGGATGATATATGATTCAAAAATGTAACATGAGAACACATTGCAAGTGAAGACATATGTAGGTGAGCACACATGTACATAGTTATGGGAGAACCCTACTGTCAAGTCAACTTGGATAAGCAAGAAATATATTGAGACATTGAAGACCAATCCTCATTGGCCAGTCAGCTCATTCAAGAAGACTGTTGAGAAGGATTATAATACAGGGGTGTCAAGACAATAAGTGTATAGGGCAAAAGATAAGGCACTAATGTAACACCCCGACTCCAATTTAAATATTTATTTTAAACGATTTAAATAAAATTACGAATTTACCCTTGAGTTAGGGGTAAAATGGTCACTTTCTTCTTCGGAAGGATTTTTGGACCACGAGTGGTATTTTTGGGTAGTTGGTACCGAGACGATTTCGTAGACATGCGGTAGGCTTGAATCGGGGTTGTAACGAGAAAGTTACGGGCAAAATAGTGTCAGTGGCAAACTTGTAAATATTTCGAAAAGGGTTAGGGTAAAAATCAGATTTTTCCAGTTTTACCTCACTTTCTCTCTCTTCCTCCCGATTCTCTCTCTCTCTCCCGCGTCCCTCTTCCTCCTTCTCCGATTTGCAGACGCGGAGCCGCCGCCACAGACCACGGCCAGCCCCGAGACCGGACCCAAAACGACCGGCCAGACCTCGCCGACGTCCCCCGATCCATCTCCAGCCGTCAGCCGCCGCCTCGTGGCCGGAAAATACAGATTTCAGGCCGATCCTTGTCTGAGCTTCCAGTCGATCGTTCTCTCTCCTCCGAGCACTATTTCAGACGGGTGAGGTATGGTTTCTCATTCAATTTTCGAGTTCTAGCTGATGATGGTATAGGTATTCATTGATTTTGAGTCTAGAAAACCGATTAGAAATCTAGGTTTTGGGCCGAATTTCAAAATGAAATTCCGGCCAGTTGCCGGCCGAATTGGAGCTTCTCGTAGTTGAATGAAGTGATCCTGACCTCGAGTAGAAGCTAGGGTAGGAAGGGTGAGCTCGGGTGTGGAGTTTTTCCGTCACCGGAATTACTCTGCACACCCACGCGCTGCCGGCCCGTGTGGCGGCGCGTGGGCGAGTCTGGTGAGGATGTAAATTGACCCGATGAGATCCTTAGGTTGTCACGAGCGCATAGGAATTCGCGGATCTCGATTCGGATGTCGTTTGGCTATCGAACGGATTTTCGCATATTATGCGTTATCCGGGTTCGATAGGTTCCGACCGTTAGATCTTTCCCAATTTAAAATGTGTTGTTCTAGGTATTCCTAGGACCGTATGGGACTTCATGAATTCTGAATCGGAGCCCCGGATGTTCCGATTCAAAAATGCAAAGTTTGCGGGTTAGCGATAACCGTAAAATCGTGAACGCTTCCTAAACCTGTAATGGGACCTTAGGATACCATCTTCGACGTGCACGTATGGGAAATTTGGGGAGTTAAGCATTTAATTTGTAATTTCCGCTTAGACGTGGTTTTTATATTAATTAACGGTTCGTATCTCGGAATAGGTATCTCGACTGCACGCACGCAGCAAGCAGGACCTTCACGTGGTCAGGCAGCGAGGGAATACTTGTGAGTGGACTTTGTTTTAATCATATGCCTGGTTTTAATTAATGAAAGATTTTGCATAATGTTTTAAATGGCTCCTGGATTTTATGTATTATATGCATGAATTAATTTTGATGGGTGTATAGCAATGGGCAATATATTATGAGTTTGGCCTTTTGGGTTTTGAGAGGGTATTTCATGTATAGATTGTGGGGAAGTACATTTTGATATATATTCTTTTAGAGGAGATATTTGGGTTGTTGGAGAGTGATATGGAAGTATGTGATTAGAGAGGAGTTGTGGGATTACACTACGTAAGTACCTTCCCCAGTTACTAGTCTCACTCGCGGCGTTGGATGTTCCGGCGGGTGAGACACTTTCCGTATGCGGCGTTGGATGTTCCGGCGTACGGAAAGACTGTGTATAGAGTTTAGGGTCATCACCATGGCGTTGGATGTTCCGGTGTGTGATGATCCAGTCTGCGCGCGTAGGACATAGTTTGAGAGCTACACATGGCGTTGGATGTTCCGGTGTGTGAGCTTTGGAGTTTCGTCCCCCGGTTGGACTGCTCATCCCTAGACGCAGGATAGTACCTGGAAATCCTGCGGACTAGTCAAACGATCCCCCAGTTGGATTGTTTTCCCCGGTACCTAGGTGGTGTGATGAGTATATCGTATAGTATATATTTATAGTTATTTATATATGTATTTATATGTACATTTATTGAATATGTATAGTAGTGTGTGAAATGATTTGGTGTTGTTTATTAGTTGACAGGAGTGGTGAGTTTGAGGGAATGGGGTTCTTTTTGGAAAGAGTTGACTGATGTTTTAGAAGAGTTTTAATGAAACATGTTTTGAGTAGATTAATTATTGGATTGTGAAACTGCATGACTTGTGCATTATTTTTACATGGTGGGGTTACTATGTTGTTTTAACTGCAAACCTGTTTTTGTCCACTCACATGTTTTCTATTTTGCGCCCCCCAGCCAGTAGTTGCTCCTGGAAGTACAAGTGGTGTCTGCAGCGGAGTCAGTGCATCTTTATAATTAAGAACTGTGTAAATTCTTATACTCAACTGTTCTTGTAATCTAAATTCAGTAGATGCTCTGTATGCCACGGTAGATTTTTACTTGTGAGGCCGGAGGCCACTCTAGTATGACTTGTGTGTGTTTGAAAGCATGCTGCTGGTTGGGATTAGTAGTACTGTGTGTTGCAGGTTGAATGAATTTTGTTGGGATTGCTTAAATTGCAGGGGAGACTCTGCCAAAATTTTGGTAGAAAGTCTCGGTTATTAAGTAGGTGGGCCCGGCATCGGGAGGATGTCGGGATCAAGACGGGGTCCGCCTCGGTCTTTGGGAAATTCCGGGGCGGGTCCTGTCAACTAAAGCTTATTGAGGGCACTTTCAATGAACAATATTCAAGAATTTGGGATTATTGTGAAGAATTAAGGAACACTAATCCAAGAACCATAGCAATGGTTAAGTGTGATTCCCAAGAACAGTTGGGGGCAACCAGAGTTTCAAAGGTTATATGTTTATTTAGGAGCTGCTAAAGAAGGCTTCAAAGCTGGATGCAGGCCCATTATAGGTTTAGATGGGTGCTTTTTGAAGAGTGTTTATGCAGGGCAACTGTTAATTGCAGTGGGTATAGATGCCAACAATGAAATCTGGGTGATTGCATATGCAGTTGTGGAATCAGAGTGCCAGGATTCTTGGATTTGGTTTCTGGAGCTTTTGGTTAAGGATTGTGAGATTGTTAATCAATTTGGCTTCACCTTTATATCTGACAAACAAAAAGGTTTACTGCCTGCTTTTGAACAAGTGGTCCCTAATTGTGACCACAGCTTCTGTGTAAGACACTTTTTTACCAACTACTCCATGAAGTTCGAAGCAAAAGGCTTGAGAGACAAGTTTTGGGAAGCATCATATGCAACCACTATCCCCCACTTTACAAGGGCCATGGAAGAACTTAAAATACTGTCCAAGGATGCATATCAATGGCTCACCACTCTACATAAATCACTAGATAAACCCTCACGAGGAATACACAGCACACCACCCATGCCAAGTCTCCTAATCAAACCTCCCATTTGGACAACAATCATTAGAGTCTAAGCAAGAAAAGTAATATCTGGCTTCATCTCCTGAAAAAGATTCTTGAGATTACGGAACTTACGAAGGTTGTCAAACCCCTATACTTTCCATCTTAACACAAACATGACGGTGGTAGAGGGGCTTCTCAAACTACCAATATAAAAAAACAGATGTCGTAACCGCCAAGGACGAGGAACCTACCGACGCGAAGGCAAAAAAGAGCCGTCAAGGTTACCACATCAAAGACAACCACCATGAAGAGTTGTCGTACAGAGGAGAAACCTACCCAGAATATCAAAAAGGGGAAGAAAGCGAACGACATCAATAACCCAAATCAACATACCAAGTGTAGCCAAAAAGGTGGAGAGGGAGCAGCAAAAAACAACAATAGTGAGGATGGTAGGGCAACAAAACCCTAACCATGGACCCCATATCGCTGAAGCGAACGAGCAACAGCGCGAAGCCAAAAGGAAAAAGACGATACTCGAGGAAACAAACGCCCAGAATCTGAGTGAGATAGAAACGCCGCCAGCACCCTGGAATCAAAACAATGAGAGAATACATCGACTCAACGTGGAAGGAAACCCAACCCTAATTTTTTCGCTCGGCTTTCCTCGTTATCGAGAGAGTGACCCCCTTTACTTCCCCTGCAAGTCGATGACTAGCTCGGCAAGTATGATGCTTATTGATTCAATTAGTTGTATGTTGTTGTCATAACTTATAAAATTGTGGGACATATATGTTAGAATTCATAACTTATTGATTTCTTTTCTTTTTTTTTCTAAAATAAAATCTTTAGAAATATAGAATACTGTTTAAGAATACAAAAACATACAACAACTACTTAATTAAATAGTGTTTCCTATTATTGTACAAAAACATTGTTGATAACAACAAACTTTCTAACCTAACATGTAAACCATATTGGACTTTATTAGTGTTGTACAATTAGTACGTTCCACCATAAATAAAAAATTATGAATTGACATCGTATTGTAACTTAATCAAGTCGAAGAAACTCATGTCTTTAATATTGAGATGAATTAAATTGGTTATGCATTTATGAGGTACTAAGGGGTTTTCATATTCCATATAAACTCGGACACTTAATAAATCGGGTCAATGGAGCACACCCGTGTTTGCCAACAACTCTCCGATGCCTAAGTCAATAAAAGGGGTTTCGGAAGATGCAGCAAAAACTGAATAGACTGAGTTTTCTCTCACGGGGAGAGCTGGGTGGCCGAAGCCATGTGGGGGAGAGAGAGAGAGAGAGAGAGAGAGAGAGAGAGAGAGAGAGAGAGAGAGAGAGAGTGGCGTGAGGGAGAGAGAGGGAGAAAGAGAGAGTTCTCTAAGGTTTTAGAATTACCTCAAGTGTGACGAGATGCCATCTAGTTATAACCCCCTTGTTTGGCTAGGGTTTGAAGAATAATCTCTATTTAATTAGGATTATTCTAACCCAAAAATAGGTGATAGGATAGATCAAGGGCATTTGCTGGAAATTGGATCCTTGAGTTGGGGAGATATTTCTGTCTTAAATTAACGATAAGTGCCTAATTAAATGAGATTTAATTAGCACAATTAATTGACCTCAGAAGTATTGTGCAAACCACTAAGCAACTAACTTAGTCTCCTACCACGTTAATAAGTTTGTAAAACGTGGGCTACAATTTTATCTCTTTCTGTTATTTTGTAAGGCTATATAGCCAACCAAGTTGTTTAGTTGAATAAGACGATATTCTCCAAGTTTGTTTATGTTTCCTAAACATACACAAAGAGTTTCTAACAATTGGTATCAGAGCTCCTTCACAGGGGCCTAATTGGTTTTCAGAGCAGCAGTCTTCTATGTTCTTTATGACAAGATTATGGCGACTAAGAGTGGATTTGTGCAACCAGCGATTCCGAAATTTGATGGGCATTATGATCATTGGTGTATTCTCATGGAGAATTTCTTGCGTTCGAAAGAATATTGGAGTCTGGTGGAAGATGGAATTCTTGCAGAAGTAGAAGGAGTTCAACTCACTGAAGCACAGAAGAAGGTCATTGATGATGCAAAGTTGAAGGATATGAAGACGAAGAATTATCTCTTCCAAGCAATAGATCTATCGATTTTGGAGACAATCTTGAACAAGGATACAGCCAAATGTATTTGGGATTCCTTGAAGCAGAAATTGAAATTACCTGTAGGATGACTAAAAAAGCCTAGAGGGGGTGAATAGGTCAATTTAAGATTATAATCAATAAACAAAAAATAAACTTCGGTAGCAGGATTGATATGGCTTATCAATCCTGAAACGTGCTGAACATAAAATAAATGAACACGCAGAGAATTATTTTACGTGGTAAAACCCCGTCTCTAGGAAAAATCTACGGGACTCCTTAGTCTAACACAAATCCACTATAGAACGATGATTACAAGAAGTATTCACATACTTATCCTAGACACATTCTACATAGTGTTTACCGACTTCTTCGTAACTCAACTTCTATCACGGGATGATCTTCGACACTCCTTATGTTGAATGCAATACTAGTCACGATTGCTTCAAGCTCACCGGAGGAAAACCGCCACAACGATCTTGGTGCCCTCAACTGTATGAGTCACCGACATGCATATTGTAACACTCCGACTCCAAATTTAATCCCTTATTTAAATTATTTATGTGAAATTACAAATTTACCCTTGGGGTAGGGGTATTTTGGTCATTTTCTTACCCAAAAGGAGTTTGGGGCAGTGACTAGTAGTTTTGGGAAGGTCGTACTGACATGAGTCCGTAGACACGTAGTGGGCTCGATTCGGAGTTGAAACGAAGAAGTTACTAGCAAGACAAGTTCAGTGGTAAAACCGTAAATATTTTGAAATGAGATTTTTTATAAAAATCAGATTCTCCCTCTCTCTCTCTCTCCCTGCGCGCAGAACAGTCCCCTGTTACTGTTCGCTGCGGTGGTTTTTGGGCCACCACCGTCACATCCGGCCACTGCTTGGGGTGGCACCGGTCCCAAAAGAACTGTGCCATCTTCCTCTTCCCATCCCAACCAATCTCAACCACTGGAACCACCTGTGCTCACCGAAAAATGCAAAAATTCGATCGGTTTTAACCCAAAATTCAAGGAGCTCGATCTCTCTCCTCCGGCCACCGATTCAGACGAGTAAGGTATGGATTTCTACCTATTTTCCATGCTATAGCTGATAGTTGGGTAGGATTACATCGATTTTGAACGTAGGTAACTCGATTTTCGAATTAGATTTCGGCCGATTTTGGGATTGCCATTTCGGGCATTTCCGGTCAGTTTTTGGGGTAGGTCCAAGAACAAAAGTGGCTCCAAATATGGTGTTATACCTAGGGTAGGAGTTTGGAGCCCTGGTTTTGAGATTTTCCAGCGATGCGTAATCGCTTTGGGCACCCACGCGCTGCCAGCACGTGCGGCGGCGCGTGGGCACTGTATAAAAAGTTGCACTTTGTCTTGATGAGATCCTTAGGTTGTCACGAGTGCGTAGGATTTCACAGATCTCAATTCGGACGTCGTTTGACTATCGAACGGATATCGCCTATTGCGGGTTATCCGGGTTCGATAGGTTGGGACCGTTGGATGGTCTCAAATTTAATATATGTTAATCTAGGTATTTCTAGGATCTTGTAGAAATTCACGGATTGTGAATTGGAGCCCCGGATGTTTCGATTTAATAATTTAAAGTTTGTGTTTTATATTAACCGTCAGATCTGGCGATCATGAGCAATCTGACCGTCCAATCTAAACCAAACTTACAGGACGAGTGTCCTATACCTTGTAGAACCCATAGGAACTTTCGGATCGGAATTTGGAGGTCGTGGCCCAGTAGGCCCGTTTGACCAGGGATAGGGTAGTTTGACCCTTGGTTGACCGTGAGTCTCCCGGAGTAATCTCACCTTCCTAGGGGGATTATCGGGTGCTAAACTATTGTTGAGGTTTACACAATATTAGAAGTAAACTGTATATTTATTTATGTTTGTCAAGGTATAAAAGAGAGTCTAAAATGTCAGTTTGAAGTGCTATACGCACTACCTTAGGCACATCCTCGGATTTTGGTTACACTACACGTACCACCCTGTGAAAGTTAGGTCCCATGTGGCGTAGGTTATCCGGCGTGCGAGCAGGCTCCATACGTGGCGTTGGTTGTACCGGCGTATGGGGAGATCTTGTGATATGATGTCGAGGTCTCGCGTGTTGAGACAGACCCCATACTTGGCGTTAGTTGTACCGGCGTATGGGGAGATATGTGATAATATGTTGAGGTCGCTCGTGGCGTAGGTTATCCGGCGTGTCGACAGACTCCATACGTGGCGTTGGTTGTACCTGCGTATAGGGAGATATTGTGATATGATATGCAGGTCTCGCGTGGCGTAGGTTATCCGGCGTTGAGACAGGCCCCATACGTGGCGTTGGTTGTACCGGCGTATAGGGAGATATTGTGATAGTATGGTATGGTCGCACGTGGCGTAGGTTATCCGGCGTGTTGACAGGCCCCATACGTGGCTTTGGTAGTACCGGCGTATGGGGAGATTATGTGAAATACAAAGAAATGAAATAAGGTATTGCCTATGTGTGGAATTGGGTTTTAGGAAAGAACTACGTGTGGCTTGATCCCTTAGGGAGGGTACGTAGGCAGCCTAAGGTTATTAGGTGCAACCGCGGACATAGATGTGATTGTGTTAGGAGGTTAAAACCTCGTATGTTGAAAATGGAAAAGTTAGATGATGTGTGTTGAAATTTAGTAGTCATAATTTATATTTGAATTTATCGTTTGCCTTATTTAAGGCATGAATTGATGTTCTAGCATGCTTGGTAGTTGAGAATTATTGGAAGGCCAAAGGCCGTTTATGTGAATTGCATGAAATTATATTGTGCAGGCTGCCAGTTGTGGATATTAAATGTGTTTTTATGCAGGTTGTAATTTTGGGAAATATTTAATTTACAGGGGAGACTCTGCCGAAATTTCGGCAGAAAGTCTTGTACTCTTATTCCATTTTGGGAAAAAGGGTATAACTTTAGAAGTGGGCCCGACATCGGGGTGATGTTGGGAATTTCCACAGGATTCGCCTCGGATTTTGGAAATTTCGGGGCGGGTCCTTTCACATATGAATGCAATATGAATAATGAAAAGATTTGATAGATCACCAAGTAAAAACAAGAACACTTGATGACCTGTCTCGAAGATATGCACAACAGCTTTTTCTTAAGAACTCTATATGCTCAACACAAATGTTAAACGCCGTACCTCTCAAAAGATAGGCACTCTACTTTTATTCAAAACTGCCTCTCCCTAGTTAGACGGAAGTTCAAAAGCCTAAATCAATTATGACTATCAAATTAAACCCAATATGGACTCTAGTGAAAAAAAGTCAAAACATGAGACCAATATACTATCCAATTATGAACATTAGTTTTGATTCACCTTAGATGCTATGTGATAACGCCAACTAATGCAAGATGTGAGGAAACCTAATGACTTCCACTACGGCCAATCTTTTAAGGGAGAAACAATATCTACCTAAACAAATTAATTAGACCAATCAAGTAGGAGATGATTTCAACGTGCAAGTCATAATAGGAAAAGATAATATTTTAACTTAAATCAAAATAGAGTCCAGCTAGGAGAGTAATCTCAAGAGATAAAATCTAATCCTATTAAAAATAGGACTACAAAAAAGTGCTTGAGTGAAAATAACTCAAACTAGGAATCCTATAATGAATGCATGATTATGTCATGATTTACCTGAAATCAAGTTCCTCATATCGATCAAGTCATACTTCAAAAATCCAGGAATGAATGTGCTACGCTAAAACTTCCAATAAAAGATATTCACACACTAATTCCTAACCTATGCTAGAGTCTAGGAAATGCCAACACAATTTTCATACTAACAGAAATATCAAGGGACAACACGAGTGCAGAGAGCCAACGACAAGCCTTCCAAAAGGAGTTTGAGATGCTGAACATGAAGATAGGAGAGTCTGTGAATGAGTATTTTGCTCGTACTCTTTCAGTGGTCAACAAGCTGAGGATTAATAAGGGAAAGATGGATGATGTTGCAGTCATCGAGAAGATTCTGAGATCCATGATAGCCAAGTACGATTATGTGGTGTGCTCTATTGAGGAGTCAAACGATTCGGATGCTCTTACCATTGGTGAGTTACAAAGTAGCCTTCTAGTACATGAGCAATGTTTGAAAGCTCATGTTGTGGAAGAATGCGCTTTGAAAGTCACTTTTGGAGAGTCTTTTGGAGAAAGAGGACGAGGTCGTGGTTGTTTTTTAGGACGAGGAAGAGGAAGAGGCAGGTGTAACTTTGACAAATCCATCATCGAATGCTATAACTGCCATCAACTTGGACATTTTCAATATGAATGTCCAAAGAAGGAGATAGAAGCAAAAGCAAACTATGCAGAAGGTAATCAAGAAATATTGTTGATGGTGTACGTGGGAGAAAAGGAAGCAATCAAAGAAGAACTGTGGTTTCCAGAACCTGGATACAGCAATCACATGTGTGGCAAGAGGGAGTTTTTCTCAGATTTTGATGGAGATTTCAGAGAGAAAATGAAATTAGGAGATAATTCAAGCATGGACGTGATGGGTAAAGGTAATGTGTGTATGCTGGTGAATGGTTTTGTACATATTATTATAGGCGTATGTTATGTTCTTGGTTTGCAAAATAGTTTGATAAGCATTGGGCAGCTGGCTGAGAAGGGACTTAAAATTCTCATACAAAGAGGATCATGCAAAATTTATCATTTTGAGAAGGGTTTAATAATGGAGGTTACAATGTCCTCGAATTGAATGTTCAAACTGTCTGCTCCTACACAACCAAAGGAGGAAGCTTGTTTTCATTCTTTCATGGAAGATCCAGCCCGACTTTGGCACTGTAGATATGATCATCTAAGCTTTAGTGGTCCGAAAATTCTATAACAAAAGGAGATGGTGAGAGGACTGCCTTGTCTTGATACCTCGTCGAAGGTATGTGAGGATTGCTTGGTGGGAAAGCAACGGAGAGATCCATTTTCCAGAGAAAGCACATGGAGAGCTTCTCAAATTCTTGATCTGGTGCATGCTAATACATGTGGACCAATTAGCCCTATGTCCAACAGCAACAGAAGGTATATGATAAGTTTTATTGATGACTATAGTAAAAAAATTTGGGTTTATTTTTTGGCTGAAAAGCCTGAAGCATTTCTTACCTTCAAGAAATATAAGAGTCGTGTTGAAAATGAGTTGGGTTCGACTATAAAATGTCTTCGTATTGATCATGGGGGTGAGTTCATGTCACTTGAATTCACTAATTTTTGCAGTGAGAATGGTATTTGAAGACTATTAACAGCCGCATACACTCCTCAATAAAACGGAGTTGCGTAAAGGAACAATCGAGCTATTATGAATATGGTTCGAAGTATGCTTTCAGGAAAGAAGATTCCCAAAACTTTTTGGCCTAAAGCTGTGAATTGGATAGTTCATGTCCTCAACAGAAGCCCAACTCTTGCAGTGAAGAACAAAACTCCAGAAGAAGCTTGGAGTGTATTCAAACCAACAGTGGATCATTTCAAGGTGTTTGGGTATGTATCTCATGTTCATGTTTTTGATTGCAAGAAGACAAAGCTTGATGACAAGAGTGTAAGATGTGACTGGGATAAAAGTCACGAGGAAGTTATTTTGGTTGATTTGGATTGGACTAACAATAACAAAGAACCATATGCAAATGCTCGAAATGGAGATGATGCTGAAATGGGACAGATGAAGGAAATATGTCTAACTTAGGTGACTCAGGCGAAGTTCCTTCACTTAGATCTCTTGAGCAAAGGCAGAAAAAGCAACTGAGCTAGATGGAGGATTATGTAAGTGGAGAAAGATTATCCGAGGAAAAAGACATGGCATATTTGGCCATGTTTGCAGCCAATGATATCCAGTTCTATTCGAAGAGACAGTAAAAGATGCAAAGTGAAGAACAACGATGGATGTGGTGATTGAAGCTATAAAGAAAAATGATACTTGGGAATTAGTAGACTTGCTTATTGGAGCAAAGAAGGTTGGCGTGAAATGGGTGTATAAGACAAAACTCAATAAAAATGGTGAGGTGGAGAAGTACAAAGCTCGGTTGGTTGCAAAGGGGTACACCCAAAAACATGGTGTGGAATACACTGAAGTTTTTGCAGCTGTAGCACGATCGGAGACGGTTCGTCTGGTGGTTTCTCTTGCAACTCAGCAATCGTCGAGCGCGTCCCTAGCCCTTGCCCATCTCTATAGTAGCTGATCGAGTTTCTTCACCCCTCTCCCGCTTTTTTATTAGGGCGAGTCACTCAAGTCCCTTGTCACTCGTCCCTCTTTCTTTTACGAAACTCTTGGGGTTTATGCAAAAATGGGTGATCTTTCAACTAGATGTAAAGTCAGCCTTCCTCCATGGAGAACTCAAGGAAGAGGCCTTCGTCGAGCAACCTCTTGGTTATCAGAAGAAGGGTGAGGAACATAAAGTATACAAGCTCAAGAAGGCACTGTACAGACTAAAACAAGCTCCACAAGCTTGTTATAGTCAGATAGAATCCTGTTTTGCCAAGGAAGGTTTCGAGCGGTGTCATCATGAGCATACGTTGTTCACCAAAGCAGGAGAAGGAGGTAAAATTCTCATTGTTTGTCTCTGCGTTGATGATTTGATCTTTACGGGCAATGATGAGAACATGTTTGTTGCATTTAAGAATTAAATGATGCAAGAGTTTGACATGAAAAACCTTGGAAAAATGAGATATTTCCTTGGTATAGAAGTGATGCCAAAAACTGAAGGTATTTTTCTATGTTAAAAGAACTATACACACACAGTGTTGGAAAGATTTGATATGAATAAATGCAATCTTGTTCATAATCCAATTGTTCCAGGTTGCAAACTAATGAAAAATGAGCATGGAGTAAGGGGACAATAGTCGTTACAAACAAGTAATTGGCAGTCTAATGTATCTGACTACTACTCGACCCGATATTATGTTTGTAGTTGGTCTTCTTAGCAGGTATATGGAATGACCCACAGAGCTTCATCTGCAAGCAGCTGAAATAATGTTAAGGTATTTGAAAGGAACTTCAATTTTTAGAATATTTTATATTATGAGAGGAAAAGAGGAGCTGCTTGCCTATACAGACAGTGACTATGCTGGACATGTATATGACAGAAAGAGTACGTCAAGTTATGTTTTTTTGTTGAGTTCAGAAGCTGTTTCTTGGTCTTCGAAGAAACAACCAATAGTTACTTTGTCTACCCCTAAAGCTGAATTCGTCTTAGCAGCTTCGTGTACTTGCCAAGCAATTTGGATAAGGAGGATTTTAAAGAGTATTAATCATGTTCAAGGTGATGCTACAATGGTTTTTTGTGACAGGTGATGCTACAACGGTTTTTTGTAGACAATAAGGAATAATCACACTTTGATTCTTGGAAACCAAGCTCAAGTAAATAGTCAGAAAACCGTTGAAACCAAACTCTGGGCTTTTGTTTCAACCCAAAGAGACTGTGTTGCAGCTTGCACACATGTTGAGGAAGCTGTGAATCAATAAAACCAGCAGGTTGTCGCATATGCACATCTTTTGTGGGGAAACCATGCAAGAATGCATTCTGCACGTCTAGTTGTCATATCGGCCATTTATTTGAGACTGCCAAACTCAGAACCAGACGAATAGTACTATGTTTCACAACTGGACTAAAGGTCTCATTATAATCAATTCCTTCCTTCTGATGAAAGCCATTTGCAACTATGGCATTTGTACCTCTTAATCGAGCCATCCGATTTTCTTTTAATCATAAATACCCATTTATTTGGCAACAGGTTCACGTGAGATTGATATGGCACAAGAGACTAGGTTCCATTTCGTTGTAAGGTGCTAAATTCTTGACTCATGGTATGTAACATCAATTGTTGCATTTAGGGCATACTTGGGATTAGGCTTGCAAACACCAAGCTGAGACCGAGTCACCATATGTGACTGCATAGGGGATGTATGCTGTAATGATGTCGTATCAGCTATAGAAGAAACACCTCCTTCAGGCACTGGTTCACTTGGATTTTGCGGGACAGATTCTTGCACTAGAACATGGATAGTGGGATTTGGTGGAGAAACCTGAGGAAGAGGAGAGGCAAGGGGTTGGGTGTCTTGTGAAATTTGGGTGGTGGGTGAAATATTTAGTGGTGGAGATGGTTGACACACTCGTGGAACAACAACCTCATTAGTAGACTCATGGAAAACAAATAAAGCATCAGGATTATAGTTACTTGAAGAGAAGCTGCCCCCTTTAGAAGATGTGAGATCCTTGAATGGAAATGAGTCCTCATTGAATAGCACATGGCGAGACACATAAATTCGTCTTGTGGAAAAATCCAAGCACTTATAACCTTGATGATTCAATGAATATCCTAGAAAGACACATGATTTGGATTTATTTTGAAGTTTATTTGTAGTATACGGAGTCAACCATGGGAAACAGGTACAGCCAAAGACCTTAAACACATCATAAGTAGGAGTTTTAAGAAATAGTGTTTGGAAAGGAGACTTATTAGACAACATCCCAGTAGGCAATTGATTTATGATATATGTGGCAGAACGCATCAAACCAATAGGAAGTGGGGATATACAGATGAGAGAGAAGGACTATACCAATTTCAACAAGATGCCTATGTTTTCTTTCTGCTAACCCATTTTGCTCAGGATGTTTAGGACATGAGAAACGTTGGACTATGCCATGATCAGCAAGGTATTTTTGAAATGTTTGCTTGGTATACTCTCCTCCTTCATCACATTTTAAGGATTTAATGGTGGTATTTAACATGTTTTCAACATATTTCTTAAACCAAATGAAAAGATCAAAGACTTCATGCTTATATTTCGTGGGGGAAGATCCAAGAATATCTGGAAAAATCATCTACGAATAGCAAGTAATAACGATAACCTTGGACTGAAATAATTGGAGAACTCTAAACATCATAGTGTACAAGCTTTAAGGGAAAATTTGAAACTGAACTTGACTGACTAAACGACAACTTAGTACTCTTGCCTAATGGACAAGTATGACAGAAACTTACAGCAGAGGTGCCATTAACTGGCACTTATTTATTTGAAATTAAAAACCTAACGACTGCACTAGCTGGATGACCAAGCCAAAAATGCCACTGCTTTACGGTTACCCTTGTGCCTACGAATGCTGAAAAAGATTTATTGGATAGTCCACGGCCATCATATAATGGATATAATCCATTATCACATCTCCCTTGGAAAAGCGTCTTCCGAGTCTTGAGGTCATTCACAACAAAACGATCAGGAAACATGAGAATATAACAATGGTTATAAAAAGGTAAAGAGATGAACAGAAATTAAGTTTGTGGAGGTGGAAGGACAGTGTAATATGTCATTGAGATGAAATTTGCAAGAATCAATGTTAACAGTATTTAAGCTAAAGTGAGAAATATGTAACTCAGAAGCATTACCTACACCTTCAACCTGATCATTCTCGTATATTCCTTTGGATACACAAGATTTTGCAAGTCTGGAGTGACATGTGCATTTGCACCAGTATCAAATAGCCAGCTGCCATTGGATTGACGAGTGAGAGTGGTCGGAGATGTGGTCATGGCAGTAAGACGTTTGGCTGGACTTCTACCTTCATATGCCATGTTCATTCACTAGAAACAATCAAAAGCTGGGTGGCCAGCTTTGCCACATATCTGACAGACAATTCTTGGAGTAGCTGATGCAAAGGACTCCCCAAAATTGGCTGCGGTACGTTGAGCAGAGGAAGTACCACTGGAGACACCACCTCTTTGATTGGGAAAACCTCCATGAGTGGGCCGTACAGCACCACTCCCTCGTCCTCGAGCACTACCACGTCCAGGAGCAGCAACAAAAGCCATAGGTCCATTCTCTGGCATAGGAACAGTTTGCTCTGTCAATTGTCTCTCAGCAATCAGAAGAAGAGCTTCAAGGGTGTCACGTGTGATTGGAGTGTCACTAGGTTTCACAACACTCACGATCATTTCATAGGCTAGTCCGAGATTGTTCATAATAATTTGGACAAGTTCATCATCATCCACTAGCTTTCCAGAAAGAGCCAGGTTGTCATGAATAGCATTCAGGTTGTCATGAATAGCATTCATGCAATCAAGGTAGTCACTCACAGACAAATCACCTTTCATGGTTCGAAGCAACTCATTACGTAAGTGCAAGATTTTGTTCTGAAAGGTAGAGGCATATCTGTGCTCCAAAGCCTGCCAAGTTGTGTGAGAAGTCTGATTTCTCGACATAGTAGAGAGAACAGATGGAGTCAAAGAGCTATTGATCCAACTAAGGATCAGTTGATCTTGTTGAACCCATGTGGTGTAGGCAGGATTCACAATAGTACTCCCAGCAACAGTCTAAGAAGACATTCACTAGTGCCATCAACAAATGACAAAAGATCCCGACTTTTCAAAAGAGGAATGATCTGAGTTAGCCATATTGGATAGTTAGAATGATCCAGTTTGATGTTGACAATGGAGGGTAGGAGGTACAACATTGCTGGTTTGGGAATTGTTGGTGGACATGAATGTGAAATAAGTGTGGAGAGAAAAAAAAAATTCAAGTTGTGAGATTGAAGGCTCTTGATACCATGTAAAACAATAGAGAGCTCAGGAATTGTTTGATGAGCTTGTATCCATGAACACGATGGAACAACAATTTATATTAGCAAAACAACAGTATCAGTTACAAATATTACATCATATCCCTATATAAGTGGGAGCAAAACCTATACATTTGAAATACAAACAGAAAACCATATCAGATTACAACTAAAGGAGTCTACGCAGACTAGGACTCCTTCTCCACACCTGTTACAGATTTTGAATTTGAACATGCAGATAAGCTTTGTCTAACACCATCATCATCTCTGTAATTATGTTCCCCGTTCATGTCCTTGAGAAAATTGGCAACACGTAATTTATAAGATTTAAATTTCTATATATAAAACAATAATCATAAAATAATAATTAATTTAATTGAGACATGGATTGATTACTATGGCGGGGTTTGATTCCTATGGTTGGGATTGATTACTATAACAATTAATTTAATCGAGATATGTATTGATTCCTATGGCTGGGATTGTTCAAAAGGTTGATTACTATGAATATGAAATCAAACATATCATGAAGGTAAAACCTAACAAAGAAAATTGAACAAATAATACTTTGATTTAGTGTATATTATATAAGTTTCCAATACACAGGGGTTTGCTCACCTCCATCCACGGGGCTTCAACAAAAGGTGTAATCGATTAGTTTAATGGCTGCTGAAAGTTCCAAATAGAGATTAGTAGGGAGGAGAACTGGGTTTTGCAAGCTTTTGAGAGTTGATGGTGGAGAAGATGCAGAGATTATGAGGGAGGATGGTGGGTATGTCTAGGTTTTGCAAGGAAGGAATTGATGCTGCAATTGGAGAAGAGCTCTCACTGAGAAGACGAAGTTAGCTGGCTGCTGGGATATTTGGGTAGTTTTTAATTTTTTTAACTTTTAAAATTGTCAAATAAAAAAGTTAACAGAGTTAAGTCCCATTTACGTTAGTTGATACGTGTCAACAAATTAGAGAGGGGACATGGAGGGGACACCAATTTGGGAACAGCGGATCCGCATACTAAAAATATAGTCTTAAGTGTGTATGTTTCGTGACTATTTTTTTTCCTGAAAAATAAACTTACTCCTAAATCTTTATTGTTTTATTTTATTGGATTGTACAATATTATTATTTTACTATTACCATGTGTATGGTCATTGTTTTCATCCTCATCGTCATCAGTTTCCTCTTCTTCATGTTACTCTTTTTCACATTAAAATCAACAATAAAAGAAAGCTATATATATTTGAAGTATTTTATTTATGTACACTAAATAAGGGTAATGTACATAGAGAATCCAAATCCAATATAAATCAACTTTTGCTTATTCATGCCAGTAATATAAGAATATCCATTTAAATATGAACCTAACACTTTTTGATGTCATTGTCCGCTTGTTTAATGAAGCTTTTCTTCATGACCAAGAAAACAAAAACTTTAGGAACAAATGGAATTACTGAATACAGTTTTATTTGTTTGTCAATTTGGATATTATTCCTCAAACATAGAATATACAACTCCTCAATACAATCAATAGTAAATGTACATTATTGAAGGAAGACTGATCACCATCTGAGCTTTGTTGGGAAATACTTGTCAATGAGGGACAAATAATAGGTCTTGACCTTTTCAACATCAACTCGAACTTTGCTTTTGCTGTAAAGGTCATACTTGTTGATTATCTTAAGCCACTTGAGATTCTCTTGATCCTCCTTGTTCATGAGGTGTTCATATGCCCCTGCCTTGTGCAGAGGGTAAAATGAATGGTACCGGATGATGAACAAGGCAGCCTGAGGCAAGGTTGTTCCATTTTCCTTGGCCACTAAGTACATGTACTCATGATGACCCCATGACATGACCACATTTTCCAGTCCACATCCCTGTGAGTAAATTCCATATTTGGTGTTGTAGGAAGGGTTGTTATAGTCAAGATTTTCTTTGAAGTACTTGTGGTGCACAATATATTCATCAAAACCACACCCTAAAGGGTGTGTGTCTCCAACCACAACCCATTGGGGAAGCCCTCCAAAGCTAGGAAGCATAAGCACTTTTCCAAGGTCATGAATAAGAGCAGTCAAGTGCAGCCAATCTTCATTAGGGTAGTCTTTTCTTATGGCTTCAGCTGTTTGCAACAAGTGCTCAATTTGGGGCTCATCCAATTTAGGGTCACTATCATCCACAACCTCATTGAGGAGCTCACAACATTCCCATATGCTCATTTCAACTCTGTTCAATTTTTTGTACTCCTCCCTCATCCTCTTCACGAAATCGTAAATTTGATTTATGTGGTTCAGCCGGTAGAATTCTTCCACGCTTCGCTGTCTTTCGTTTTCTACATTGTAGTCTCTAAATGATTTCCCATACGAATTGATCTCAGGGGCAATGAATGCGTCGCTTGATGCTACAACTTCTTCATTGGTCTCAGAAGAAAGCTTCTAGTCCTCAACTTGTGACACAAGCTCTGGCTGCTCAATGGAGATAGCCATTTTTGCCTCCTAAAACTCAAGCAATGTATGTAGGATTCAAAGAAAACAAAGAAACAGGAGCAAATACTTAGGTAATATTTGATTGGTTATGGCAGAAAATTATGCCAAACTGGGTTCTTATATACTCACATAAAAAGTCCTTCCATGAAAAATTGGAAGTCTCAGAGGTCCTTAACTGAAAAATAAATCTGTTTTCCTAACTATTTTATCCAATTGTCCAAAAGAAACGTTCAAATACAGTCTGAAACAACTTATTTAGTTTGTCAAAAAATAATAAGGTGGCCCATATTGGGGAAATAAGAGCTGTCCTTGAAACAAAGTGATTAGAATTGTGAAATAAAAGCACGAGGTAGATTTAGCCAATGTGGATGCCACCTCTAAACTCTTTCTCAACTTTATGGGGTATGAGATCATGAACAACCTTAGAGAACCTCTAGAAGTTATAGGATATAGGAGAGTGTGACAAAAATAAGGATGTGGGAGAAAAAGTAGGGTGAACTACCAAAAATACCCGTATCTATTTTGATAGGTTTTAGGAAGTACGATGAATTGCAATTTGCATGAGAAATACCTTCCTAATTATTCTTCAGGATTTTTCTTTAAGTTTTTAAGATTCCAACTTACAAAAGAAAATCTTATTAGTTAGTAATAATTTTAGACAAGTTAAATAGCCATAGCTTTAACCCCTGTTGTGTCTTACTACTACCAACATAGTAGTCGCTTCCAAGAGTGGCAGTGTCCCAAACAAGTTGATAAATTTCATTCAAAGGGGCCCCATATTTTTGGGGCATACTTTGATATACTAAGAGCACTTCCACCGGTGCTATTTTGTGAGGGTAAAAGGGAGCCTAGGCTTGGAAGAAGGCCCACAACAACAAAGGTTTGCGTGGGCAAGAATGGGCCCACTTACCCAGGCTAGCCTAAAGGCAAGACTTGCATGGGCTGCTGCCTAGGGGCGCTGATGTTAGCGTGACATCGGCGATCAATTTAAATACAGGAAGAAGAAGAAGAAAAAAAAAGACAAATACTCAAACTCATAATTTTCTTTTTTATAAATATCTAGCCATATTCTTCACTTCCCACACAAAAACTTCATACAAATTCCTCTTCTCATATCTCATATGAATAGTGTTTGTCTTTACTTTCCATGGCAATGGGTAGGAAAGCAAAATTAAAAGTCTAGGGCAGTCACTATTCACATGAATAGTGTCTGCCCTTACTTGCCCTTTTGCCATGACACAATGGGTGGAAGGGCTCTCATAAGTTTCAACTTTGAATAAATAAATTCTTAACCATTTTTCTGTCCATTAAAAGTAGGTTTTGAAGGGAGGAATGAGTTGAGTAAATTATGGTTGAAGTGGGTCAATCCAAACCCTAACCTAAATGGACATGAATACCCCTGAATTTGACGGAGGAGTTAACAAATTTGACGAAAGGGGGCACGTTGACACGTTTTGAAATATTAGAGGGGCTCAAACCAAATGGAACAAGGTCTATGGTTCAAGGGGCATTGCTAAAATTTTCATGAACATTTTTTAGAGGGTTGTTTGTATTATTTGCTTATTAAGATTTTCTTTTTTATCTTATTTTATAATACCATACTATCATATTTTGTATACCTTTTATGTATTTATGCTCCACTGCTGTTTAAAGTAATTGCTGCAATCATAAAGGTTTTGTGGTTAGTACTAAAGGATGCTGAAAAGATAAAAGCTTGAGATAATTAATTTGTATGTAGACAGGGCAACCAAACTTCTTTAAATTTTAAATTTTATATAAATTTTAAACGAAGTTTGCTCATTGCTCCAAGAGGTTGGTAAGCAACATCCTCTCAACTTTTGTTGGTTTTTTTATTGAAACTATCCATTCATAACATGTTAGCAAAGGAATGTTTGTTTAAGTAATGAGATATTGTACCCTAAATGAAATATCAAGAAAAGTTGTCCTAAAATGGACGATGGGATTTAGAATCGTCCATGGTATGCTGATCATTCTTATATTGTGCACTTATTTGATGAAAAATTTATGATGTGCTGATATTGATTTTAGATTTTACACTTTCTTTCCATAAGGTTTAATATTATGCTTGGTATTTATAATCAACATGAATTTTCATAGTAAAAAAGATTTTAGATTAAGAATTTTTTTATGTATTTATCATATGTAGGAAAAAATTTATTTCGGGAATCTATAATTGAAATCATACAACATGAATATAGTAGTGAAATCATACTACAATAGAAATTTCTTATATTGTATGTCACCATCAAAAATTAATATCAGCACATCAGAAATTTTTGAAATGATTGTAAAATTCGAAATCAATACTTATCAAAATTGTATTCCAACATGAATATAGTAGTAAAATCATACTACATGTATGAAAAAAAAACCACTAATTTCAATTTAATACTTTTGTAGGTAATAGTTTACTCAATAGGTCAAAATAACATATAACTAAAATTTCTGTTTGATGTTTTTGCTCCCTCAAATATAAAATCCTAGCTCCACCCTTGATTAGAGGGTACCTAGCCTCTAATCAGTATTGAGGTTTACTATGGAGATTCCTGCGGAGTTAGCAAGAAACGTTATTGCCTCTCACTTACATTGGAACATGACATAATTTTCAACGATTTGAAAGTTGAGCTTAAATGTTAGAAAAAATAACAATAAATGTTGACTTAGAGTTTGAGAATCAATCCCGATGGCATCTCACATATGGGACCATTAGCTTGTTGGAATAGTATCTTAATTATTATACTTTTAACCTTGCTCTTAATTTCAAATCATAAAAATGCTGTTCTTAGGGTGGAATGTAGCATTTCTTCTAGTAGGTGCTGAACGGTATTAACAAAAAAAGAAATAAATCTATTTGTTATTTGTGGAGAAGGTTGCTTGACCTCTTTTCATTTTTCATTGATTTATTTGCTTCTCATCAGATTGCATTTTACTTTCCATAGTTTGATCTTTGAGGTAAGAAGCTTGTTCATGGGATTTTAATCGATTTATCACAATATATCTATTCACATATATTCAGTTGATTCATGTGCTGAAGGGTTTTTGGAGTTAGCTCACTATTGTTGGATTGCGAATTATAGTTCATACAATCGCAATGCTGAAAAATTGAAATTGAAAACACGAGGTATTATTTTTATTTCCCAAATACTGCTCAAAGATCAAAGACTCCCCCTTGAATGTCTAAGTCATTTTTTGTTTTGTTTTTATCTTATTACCTAATAACTTAATGAACTATGTGAAAGTCACCATCTCTTCATTTGAGGCATTAACTTAACTACTTCAGGTCTCTTTGATGACATACATATGATCAGATTATCTAATTTGAATAGTTCAGTTCTACATGAAATATTTTATTTTCTATGTTCTAGGTTACTAAGGCTAAAAGTTTGTGCAGAATGATGTTTTAATTTCTAGATTATCTTAGTTTCTTATGGCTTATTTCATTATTGGGAGGTTTCTAATTACTGTAACGTCCATTCCATGGTTTAAAATTAGAAATGTTCAAAGTAATTGGAAGAACATTTTGATAAAACTGTTGTCCTCTCATAAGGTATCATTCAAATGTTGAAGCTTCAGTTATGAGCTTGACATAGTGATTTGAAGTTTGTCAGATGATGTCAGATACCAAAGCACTTACAATTATTGCAACACATTTGTCATATTCATATTAACAAGGCATAGTTTCTTGTTATAGTTTTCATCCTCTAGTGTAAATTTTCTCAATGGGGTGTCTTTGTTTAGATGGTTACATATTATTCTGTGTAAGTGGGATTTCTCTAGTTGGTTTTGAAGTTAGTTTCACAAGAAGTTAACTTTTGGTTTCTAGGAATTTCTATGACTTCATTATTGGTCTTAGAGGTAGGATTTTATTTGTGGTATTCTAGCTGAAGGAAGTTGAGGTTCCACCCCAAAACCAATTGGCAATGGGGGGAGTAGCTCAACTCTTTATAAGCCCTTGCTAGGTTTCCCAACTTTCCAATGTGGGACTTTTTACCTTCACATTCTCACACGCCCCCACACATGTGGCGAATTTTCAAGCCTAACACGCGGACAACACATATTGGGTGACGTTGAGCACGTGTGGCCGTTGGGCTTTCACACGTGGGCTAATCCGCTCTAATACCATGAAGGAAGTTGAGGTTCCACCCCAAAACCAATTGGCAATGGGGGGAGTAGCTCAACTCCTTATAACCCCTTACTAGGTTTCTCAACTTTCCAATGTGGGACTTTTTACCTTCACATTCTCACACTAACTTCATCAAAATAACTATTCGAATAATCTCTAGTGCTCCATTGTCGATAAAGTAGTAACATAAGCTTGAAAGGGTTTCCTTATCATCAACATTGTTTTGTCCTTGAGGTAATTACCTGTGCGTATTTGTAATCAGTTTTGTCCTTGAGGTAATTACCTGTGCGTATTTGTAATCAGCAATTCTTCATCATTAGCATTCTATGATTACAGAGAATTATTGCAATTTCTTGTCTTCATAGCACTAGCATGTGTGCAACTAAACATCCTGTACAATATTGTTGGTCGTTAAACGAATCGAAGCCTACATTATAATATTTGATTAAAGTGCTTAATCATGTTTCATTGTGTATAAATGTTCTACATGCTTTCAGACTTTTTAACCTGTTGAGATTCAGTATGGTTTGAATATTACTCGTAACTTTATTTATATACTTGATAACATTGGACATCTAAGAGGTCATAGATGCTTAGCATTTTGAGCATCTTGGTGGCGAGGAGAAAATAATCTACACATAACCAATTCATTTATTGAAAATAGTAATTATAAATTGTGAACGGATCTAATTGTAGAGTAAGAAATTTTTTTGTATAATTTGCTCATTGCTTTATAAGGTTGGTAAGCAACATCCTCTAAACTTTTGTTGGTTTCTTTATTAAATATATCAATTCAAAACATATTAACAAAGGAATGCTTGTTTAAGTAATGGGATATTGTACCCTAAATGGAATATCAAGAAAAGTTGTCCTAAAATGGACAATGGGATTTACAATCGTCCCGGGTGTGCTAGTCGTTATTATATTGTGCACTTATTTGATGAAAAATTTCTGATGTGCTGATATTGATTTCAGATTTTACCCTTTCTTTTCATAAGGTTTGATATTATGCTTGGTATTTATAATCGACAGGAATTTTCATAGTAAAAAGACTGTAGATTAAGAAATTTTTTATGAATTCATCATATGTAGAAAAATATTTATTTCGGGAATCTAAAGAAGTTGCAAATTAATTTGCGAATGGATCTAATTGTATGTCACCACTCCTTAGCAGTGCTAATAGGATTTCTTATATTTATTGAGGGTTTTTTTAAACAACAAACGCTTAGGGCAATGAAGGATTAGGAGAGCAGAACTACACATCAGGGCTTGGTCATCTGACTACTTACCAAGCAATCTATACCCTCTCCTCGGTCAAAGAGATTAGAAGAACCTAGTCCTCGATCAGTATTGAGGTTTCCTATGGAGATTCCTGTGGAGTTAGCAATAAGAGACGTTAGAGGTTGACCTTAAATGTTAGAAAAAATGATGATAAATGTTGATTTAGAGGTTGGAAATCAATCTAGCAGGCATCTCATATAGGAAACCATTAGCTTGTTGGAATATTATCTTAATTGTTTTTTTGTTCTTTTTTTTTGCCAGACCTAATTGTTGTGCTTATAACCTTACTCTAAATCTCAAATCAGAAAACACTATTCTTAGGGTGGAAGCTTGCATCTTTTCTATAGCAGGTGCTGGATGGTATAAAAAATTCTATTTTTTTATTTGTGGAGAAGGTTGCCTCACCTCTCTTCATTTTTCATTGATTTCTCTGCTTCTCGACATATTGCATTTTACTTTCTATAGTTTAATCTTTATGATAAAAAGCTTGTTCATGGGATTTTAATCGATTTATCACAATATCTATTAAAATCCCATGAACAAGCTTTTTATCATATGTCCAGTTGATTCCTGTTTTGAAGGGTTTTGGGAGTGAGCTCACCCTCGCTGGATCGCAAATTATAGTTCTTGCAATTGCAATGCTGAAATATTGAAGTTGAAAACACGAGGTATTATTTTTATTTCCCAAATACTGCTTAAAGATCAAAGATTCCCTCTTTGAATGTCCATGTCATTTTTTGTTTTGTTTTTATTTTATTACCTGATAACTTGTTGAACTATGTACAAGTCACCATCTCTTCGCTTGAGGCATTAGCTTCACTCCTTCAGGTCTCTTTGATGACATACATATGATCCTATTATCTAATTTGAATAGTTAAGTTATGCATGAAATATTTGGTTTTGGGTGTTCTTGGTTACTGTTGATGCCTAAAATTGATTCAACAGAAAATGACCTCTTCAAGATCGAGGTCGACAATCCTTCCAAACCAAGTTGGCATGACCAAGCAGGTCGTCCCCTAGAATAAGTTCTAATGCTTAGGGATTGCACTTGTAAATAGAAACTAAGTAAGAATATGCAAACAAGAGACATAAGAGATTTACTTGGTTCACCCATAATTGGGCTACGTCCACAAGCTGTTGGGTATTTTCACTATTGAATGAAGAAGTACAAAGGTACAAAGTATTCGATATCACAACCCAGATCCCAATTACACCCATAACACTCATAATTATGATAAACAAGATCAAATATTGATATAGTAGAGTTGAGTTCTCGCAAGTGGATGCAAGAGAAAAGCATCCTGAAACCCCTGTCAAGTTTGAGAGTTGTCTTTATATAATAGCTTGGAGATAATCAAATCCTTGTAGAAGTAGGCTTCCTAATTAGCCTTGGAGTAGAAGTCCATCTCTGAATAGAATTCCAATCCATATAAAGCTCAACCTTAGGGTAATTTTACCCACAAACAATTACTATGGCTAAAAGTTTTTGCAGAATGATGTTTTAATTTTTAGATTATCTTAGTTTCTTATAGCTATTTTCATTATTGGGAGGTTTCTAATTCTTGCAACGTCCATTCCGTGGTTTTAAATTAGAAATGTTCGAATATGATCTTTGATTAATTGTATGTGTCTAATTAATTGGAAGAGCATTCTAATATGCCATGCATATCACATATATAACATTCTAATATTTTAATGAATAACATAACTAAAATAATAATAACAATGATATGCATTAAACTTCTTTTCTAATATCAATCAAAATATAAATCAAATCATTATATAAAACTTTGCAAGATACATTCTCTATAAACAGAGAACCATATGTGTCTTTTGCTAGGTGGTTATGTACCTCCACCTATTATCACTTCATCATGGACATACCAATTCATTAAAAAGTTCCTTCCATGGAAGTAATATCTTTTAAATTCATACTTACAACCTCTATACCTTTCCATGGAGATAACTTCTTTTGGTTAATCTATGTAACCTTTTTATCAAGAGGTATCTTTCCATGAAAATCACACTTCTTTTGGTTATCAATCTTCCTTTCTTCAAAAGAGCCAAAAGTACATTCAAATATACATCATCTGCAATTCATAATATATTTCTTACTAGTCAAATTATGACAGAAAAATTTTCAGCAATAGAACCAACCATAAACATCTCATTTATTTATAAACTTCATGTTTATAATGACTATGATTCAAATGCTATTAAACATGTTCTACATGCTTTCAGACCTTTTAACTTGTTGAGATTCAATATGGTTTGAATATTACTTGTAACTTGTTCATAAAATTGACAACCTTGGACATCTAAGATTTAGGTCATAGATGCTTAGTATTTTGAGCATCTTGGGGGAGAGGAGCAAATAACCCACACATAATCAGTTCATTTATTGAAAATAGTAATTATAATTCTGGACAGATTACAATGAACCTGTCACGAGATCTCACATTTTATGTTTGAAAACCACTTTATGCTGCCCGTCTGAACATGTAGTGACAGCATCTCACGCTAGAAGAAGAACAATTGAAGATGCTAGGATTTCTTAGTCATTGTTTTCTCAAACAGTCGTAATCTTCTGTGTTTCTGATCAAAATCTTCTCTGCACCATGATCTGTTTATCTTTTTCCTTTCTTTTTAGTCTTGGTCAACTCACTTGCAGTCATGTGCAATGTGGGATTTATGTGTCTTGGTCCTCTTGTTTTCCGGTCAAATCCCCTCACACAAACATATCCTGCAAATAAAGGAGCAAGTTAACTTGGTTGAATAACCTTCTGCATGATTTTGGAACTCAACTTTTGTCCACGAAATAAGGTGTCAGTTGAATGACCTCATGCTAAACTTTTGTCAACGACAAGCTCATGTTTCAAATTTGTTAATAATCCTTTAGGTACTGCGCTACCTATGGGTTTTCCTTTTCATTATAACTACAGATTAGAGCCTGTTTGGTAGCCTTTTGGTTTTTGGTAGGACATGTAGAGGGGAAATGTATGGGACAAATGAAGACAGATTAGGGCCCATGTACATTTCTTCCATCTTCCTCCCACCACCACACTCCTTTTACACCCTTCCACATCCATTCTCTCTGCTTATACTCTATCTCTTAACCCCAAAAAGAAAAAAATAATACTAAAAAGGAAAAGGTTACAAAACAGGCCCCATGTTAAAAGTTTATGATTTACATTGCAGTCACTTAAAATCAGTCCATTTGTTAATAATCTAGTAGCATAACAAATCTTTACTCTTATGAAAATTTATGTACAGGTGTAAACTCATCTTCTAATAGTTCACCTCTCATGTTCATGAGTTACGCATATGGGCTTATAGCCATAAGATCTGAAAACACTTAATAGTGTGCCTCTTTTGCCATGTCTGAACTTAACAGTTGCTTAATCGGTTAAATGTTATGTTCAAATGATTTAGTTACTCAAATGATCAAATCCATTAGATTTACATTATGACTGGGATATTTGAATATTCTAAATGGACTTATATAATCTCGTGATCGATACTAGAAGAATTGCTGGAACAAGATGTATTTGCAAGCAATTAAGTAGGTTGCGTTGACGTTTATCGTAGTTGCCAAATACGATGTAGTTTTTGTTGGAAGTTAAATTCATGATCCTGTGTTATCTTCTTATTTCTGTACTTGTGCCTAAAGAGTTATCATCAAACTAGGCAGACAAATCACTAAGAACTGAAGTTGAAAACACATACCTTTCCAAAAGCAGTATTGAATTCCCACTGTTGATAGACCTGATAGACATAGGTAATTTCATTGTTAGACAATATGTATTCCATTGTAACTAACTTTTACATGTTTAGTTGGGAAGTATCTAGATTTCTCTTACCTCTAAATATTGACATTACAGAAGCTCCAAAGTATGCGGTCCGTCTTGGCAAATTCCATATCCACTGCCTTGGAACATCAATTGGATTGTAGCTAGAATCATGATCAGCGAACACCTGCATCATGATAGAACTTTGTTTATAATATGGAAATTAGTGGATCTGATATTCTTGCTTAGAGAACTGGATGAAGTAGCAACAGCTTTTCTCATTAGGGTAGGCAGATAGAAGACTCTTTTTAACCAATTGGGTTGCATGAGTGCAGGCTAGTGGTTAATCTAACTTGCACAAGGTGTACTTTCTGGTTTGCTATTAACTTAATCCAGACTGTGCACAGTAGATAAACTTCAAGGAGATTAGTTTGAATAGACTTGCCTCATTAACTTGAAAGTATGTTCCATTGAGCGGAAAACTCCCTCTCATTGCTGTTCTACAAGGTATCTGTTACAAGTTGAATCAAATTTCAGTAAACAACTGCAGGTAGTCTATTCTTTGCTTCGACAAATTATGACAATCAATTTTCCTCACCAAAATTGTGCCTCTGACTGTTTGCGAATTTTCTTCCCTTTTAGTATTGCATGAAAAGCATGTCTCCTCATTGCACAATTTATTTTTGTCCTGGGAGCCACACCTGCTTTCTGGTTGTGGAACTGAATTCGAAGTTTGACCTAGTATACAGAAATGTAGAATAAATGTATCACCACGAAAAATGTAAAATATTTAACTTCATATCTCTGCTAGCAGATTAGCTAACCCTAGTTCATCTGTATTCTGAGTTCTAACTTGTTCTATTAAATCAAATTAATTAAATTCACATGATGTCAAGATTCTCAACAATGTATCTCAGTTTCCTAACCGCTGCGAAGGTACGTTTTTTAGTTACTTTTGGAGAGATTACTTGGAATTCTGTATTAGACGAACTGTTTCAGCAAGGTTCTGTTTTGAGCTTACCTGGTGCCCATATAGCAAGAAGATATGGGGTTGGGTCATCTGGTTCCCGTTTGTCCATCTGTAAAATTGAATAGTGCTTAATTGAGAATAAGAATGTTTCATGTAGGTCACTACATATTCTAGATATAATGTGTAAACATTTCGACTTACCCGTTCCAAGAGTGGATGTGAATCTGGTAGCACATACCTGCATCATATCAATAGGATGTAGAAGTGTCACAGAGAATTCATAATTATGTCCATGTACATATGGTTGTATATAGGCATGTATGCCAAAACTCAGAACATACTGGCTCCTAAGCAGAGAGTTCTTAGGTCCAGGACAGGAATTCTGTATTTAGGTCCAAAGATATGGCCGTGCCGTGCCGGACCTTACATAAGAGGGGGGCATGCTCGGGCCGGCCTGCTACGTTTGACACTTAGACACCAAGACTTACTTTCTCTAGACATTAGTACGAACTGATCCAATCATAGACATTAGTAAGAACCTTCAAACTAGAATGAGGCCCTACTTTAGCTGAATATAAGTCCATCTTATAGACAAGCATATGTGGTTTTGCGACTATGGGAAGATATATATACTTACACTTGGTGCTCTGTTCGTAGTCGACTGGCAAACTTAAGCTCGGGGCCAGGGATATAAGCAGCATCTGGGTTCAAACAAACTAAAGCCTTGGATGTGTCGCATTCTCGGAGCTCCCTGTTCCCTTGCAAATAGTATTTTATTGTCGAGTTGAGCTCTTTAACGCTGAGTTTGATGGTAGGAATCTCGTCAGGATCCTCATAGGGAAAGTCCTCAATGTCACTTTGTGACAGCTCCGTGAACTCTTGTTCTGGCGTTGCTGGTTCTTCTATGATTGGTTCGCACTTGTTAATTTCAGTACCTACTTTCTGAAGCGATTTGTTTTCTGGTGGAGGCCGTGACATGGGAGTAACACCTATAGTAGGATTTGTCTCGGCTGCAATTGAAGAACTTGAACTGACAATGCTCTTCTCTTCTGGCCCTGGCAGGGCAAGTCTTGCACTGCACCAAACATGGTTGGTATTGGTTTCACTAATGCTATTTTCTTCTTTAACTAAGTTTGATAAATATAAAAAAGGACTCACTAGTGTAGTGGTTTGGAGCAATTCCTCCCCCAGGAAAGGTCCTGGGTTCGAGTCCTAGCATCCGTGTAATGTATGTGAGTTTAATATACTATTACCTCTCTCAATAGGGAAGGTATCCTCAAACAAAATAAAAAAAAGTTTGATAAAATTCTAATTTTTTTTCACTTCTCTTAATTGTTCCATGTGATTACTGAAACACAGTCTAAGTTATTTACACACTTTCTGATTGCTAATTAGTGAGGCATGAATCCCATGCCTCGAAATTTCTGAAGATACTCATGAATTGCTTCTGTGTTTATTTGCCTGAACAGTGGCATTAGTATACATTTAATGTTTCAGAGATTATTGCTCAAACCTTGCAAAAGCGCTTGCAAAGTGTCTGCACTCTCCTCTCATTGGACATGCATTGCAATTTGGTTTACTCTTTGTGCAGAAAACCTGCATAAAAAGCAATATTTTGAGCCACTTATTTTATTTTTGATTAATTACATATAATGTTTGTAAACTGTAACTAATGAAACTCCATGAATACCTTTCCGAATGTAATCAACTGGTAGTGCAGCTCATACCTGTAGTTTAGTAGGCAGCCAAAAAGCGCAAGTTAAATAAAACAAATCATGCATGAATATTTGCACACAAAAATAGTGCTCCCAAATCAACTTGAATGGTTTAGGGAGTTATGAGGTTACAGGGTTAGTTGATCAAGTTTGCATAGTCTTGGCCACAGATACTTTTGCATTGACTCCAACACTGGGTACCTGGAGAGGAATATGTTTAGCATTTGGAACTACCAGAAAACTTAAGCATTTTTTTCGAAACATTATTTCTTACAGTTCCACTAGGTGTAGCTGAAGTGATTCAGGTAGTGGCTGGATGGGAACCCATCCTAGTCGTACTGCTATCCTTCCAACATTTGTGTCAACCTTTTATGGAGCAACAAAGAAATACAATTTAAGTTCGTAAGATGTTCTGAGTCTCTTATCAGAGAATAACAAATTAGCAGCCAGAAAATTGTTACTGGGAAAGCAACGTGGTGCAGGGTTAAGAGCCGGACGCACTCCACACTTTTCAAGCCCAATCCTTGTATGCTTAATAAATAATCCCTGCACGAAAAAATTTGTAGGAACTACATACAAAATCTGCTGATGCATTTAAGTGCATTACTCTAATCAATTATTTGGAATGGCTTACTTCGCTTTGTCTGGTGGAACATCTCTTAACCATTCCAGATCAATGCTTCCATGGTCTCTAACCAGTCGGTTCAGGAATCCCTACAAAAAAATTGCAACCATGGGGATATTGATCTTCATCACAAATAAGAGGTGTTTAGACTGGACAGTGTAGGAGAGAACCTGGATTCTATCAGATAGCATTTTGTTCATCCCTCGCTTCCTGATCGCATCAGAAATTTCAATCACATCAGCATTTCTAACTGCTTCATAGTCCAGTGAGTCCATTGTGTCTTCATTTCTTTCCTTTTTCCTACCGCTGCCCTCCACCTGCTTTCTCAACATGTCCCAGTCAACTCCATTCTGTTCCTTGCGCACGGCCTTTCCTTTTCTTCCTTTTGAAATCTTTGTACTTGTGCCGTTATGTGGGTGGCCATGGGAATGTAGTTGCTCCTTTAAATTTGATTCAGCTGACTGATTTCCCATGTGTATTTTCTTATTCACAACAGAGATCCTATCAACGACATTGACAGATTTTTTATTAAGCTCACTGACATTTCGAGCATGGTGCATGCCACTCTTCTTTCCCAGAAGTTCAGTATATTTTGGAGTCTCTCTGACTGACTTGTTTTGTAATTGGAAGGTTTGGTTCCCTTCACATTGATGACTGTAGTCGGAAGGATGATTGCATCCATTGCTTGAACTTGGTTGATAATTATTTTGAGAACCCCACAAAATATTATGTTGCACAGAGGCATTAACAACACTTCCTGACAGCTCTTCATTACTAAAGCTTTCGCACTTTTCGCCATTTTCAATGTTGAACGTGGAAGCAGTTGGAGGCCAAGACGATATGCTTTCCTGACTGAAAGTTCCAAATCCACATGGATCTGGTTCTCCAAAATCCGGGTACATATACAACTGATTGTTGCTGGAAGAAGCAAATGGTACTTGCATTTTTCTGTTGTGAAGATTGAGTAGGTTGGTGAACGAAGAAGTTCCGTTGAGGTCATCGATTCTGTCTGATCTTGTCTTTAGCTTTCCATATTCTATATACCCATTATTGGATCCATCAGTTAATACTGAACTTCCATTTACTTGGTAAAATTCCTGAAATGTGGTCGCTTTCTCCATCTCTTGATTTGTTGAAAGAGGCATATGAATCTTGTTGGGTTGGCACTCAGTGATGGAATCTTCTGCTTCTGAGTTGGGCACCGAGTAGGATCGGATTCCTATAGCAGCTTGAGTGACTGAGGACTGAAAAGAATCTTGAGATGCTGCAAATTCTTCCTCCAAATACTGGCTATGTGCCTCCACTAAGTTCATTTCCATCCCTGATGTCTCACTGCCTCTCTGATTTTCTGCAGGTTCATGGAGTGCCACAAAAATTCTGTTATAGATTGGTTGACTTGATACTTCTTCATGCCATCTGGTGCCATCCTCTGGACTTGTCATGCGAACTTGAGGTGCTTTAACCAACAAGTTCATCCCAACCTTGTCTTGAGCTTGGCAATTGCTCGACTTGAGCGGAAATTTTTCTGCTAAGGACATGAATGCAGAGCTACAAAAAGAAAAAGGAAAAAAAAAATTTAAATACTGCTCACTTAAAGACATTCATTTATGGGCAACCTTGCTGCATAACAATCATGCTAAAATTGTGTGTACCTTGATAGATGGTCTGAAACATTCTGAGTAAGGAAAACTCCAATCACTGAGTCAACAACTGATCCTTTCCATTTCGAAAAACCTCTGTCTCCTGTGTAGAATAATATTGGATCAAGTTAGAGCTTGATCGAGATATCTACAAATCATGCAAATGTTTCACACTTAAAAAACTTTTTAACAAAACTGGGTTTGGCCTGGTTTATATACATATTAAGAAGGGAATAAATGAAACCATTCATGAAATGCTTATTACTTTACTGTCGACATATTCACTCAATTTCAAAACAACAGCCTAATTCTATATATTTTTTTGTTAGTATTTTACCTTGAACAAGGTGCATGCGTGCAATGACTGAGTCAACTCGTCCTCGGAAAACCTTTCTTTCCTCTTCCCAATACTTCTCCTTTTCCTCATCAGTTTCTTCAATGCCTACGCTTCCTTCCTTGCCCATCAAGAGATTCCACATCCTATTTGTTTCTGGGTCAAGCTCTACTTTAAGCCGTGGCTTACGTTTCTTAAGAGTCCCGTCATGGGGAACAACTGCGCCAGGTGCATTGTATGGGACAAGTACATTTTTCTCATGCTCTATAGATTTGCTGCAGCTTCCATTGAGGTTCAGGCCATTAAATTGACTTGTGATGTCATCTATTGATATGGTATATCTTGTCCTTATTGGAAACCCTGCATCCAAATCAAGAGGTTGTCATCATTTAACGAAGTTGAAAACAAGTATTGAGATAACATACACAAGTTTCAAAAGTTTCATAAGGTGGCAAGTACCTATTGCTTGTGGAGAAGGTTTCTGATTATCATACAAGGCATCCCCTTCTTGCAGAACTTTTTCTGTACCTGATGAAACCGATTGCGATACAGTCTCCTCCTTCTTTCCCGTTAACACAGTCTGCCTCTTTCCGGTTGTATTATCATGGCGAGTTCGAAATGCCTGCCTGTTTCCTTGTTGAAAGGATTTTCTGGAAGGTGATGAGGCAAGCTGGTTACATGTTTCAATCGAGGAATGGGCAGACAAGCTACGAGCTTGAGCGAATTCTTGGCATGAATGTGATTTGGATGAGTTCTGCTGATTCAGAAAACTACGCCCAGAAGCCATGGAGTGAGTGTACGTCTCACTGGTAAACTTGTTGAGCCCTTTGTTTTGTCCCTCTATCTTTCTGCTACTTTCAATGGAATAACTCAATAATGTATTATTCAGCTTTGATGCAAACCCAATTGAGCTGACACTATTTTCCCCTTTTTTCTCAACTTTTCCCAGGCACTCCTCAACGGGCGAAACTTTAGAAGACATATCATAGATGCTCAAGTATCCGTTATCAGATTTCTGTTTCTTACGACTCTCTGGAAATTTTTCGCCGCGAGTGCAACTATTTCTCTGATAGCGATCCATTTGAAATATCTCTTGGCACGACAATGAACTAGGTGGATGATTGGTAGAAAGATGTGTGTGCTCAATAGTTCCGGAATATCCCCTCTTGGATCCCCTGGCTTCACTTGGAATGGAGAGAAGTTTTACTACTGATTGACAGCCGCCAAGCTTGATACTTTCTCCAGTACTCTGAAGGTTTTCACCGTTAGTTTTTGCGCAAATGACATCATGGCCTATTCTTTGAGCATCTCTTTGTTGCTGCATGGGAGTGTATCCATCTCTACATCTTCTCTGGCATAAATCCGAATTCCCATTTTCTACTTGTCTCCGTATGACAGTCAAATTTTCCATATGCACGTCTTTTGTTGTAGCAAGTGCTGCTGCAGATGGTTGCTTTTCGGGCTGGACTGGATAGTTATTTAGAATATGGGTCATGGAAGGGGTTGGGTTTCTCATAGTTCCTGGTATCTGGTTTTCTACCATCAGCTCATTCTGTGCGCCAATTCGCTCAGCCGCATTTGTTCTAAAAACCTGGTCAGTTCCAGTGCCCATATGCATCCCTTTACAATCAATATTCAAATCAAAAGTTCTCTTGTTCCCTTGTTTCATCTCCTCTTGCTGACCAACTGCTCTGCATGGGTTTTCATCCATGGACTTTTGAGAACCAAAACGTAGAACTCTAGTGCATGACTTTGCAACTTTTCCAGCATTAGGGTCTATTGTCCCCCTTGGAACATGCGACAGTTGACCTGGGGATTCCTTTTGGACATTCTTTCTTACATACTTCCTCTTTGCTGGTCTTCTCTCGTTAGACACTGTATTAATATTTGGAGTTGCATGCTGTGGTGTCCTTTTGGGCTTGCCTTCTCTGACTACCTTGGCCCTGTGTTTTTTTCGCTTGGGTGTTTTCTGCTGTGGTGTCTTGTTTAGATCAATCCCTCTGTCACCTTCCCCGCCAGAATCTATCGTTTCGATATCAATCCCTATGTCACCTTCCTTGCCATAATCTTTCGTTTCCATGTATGGTGTAGAAATGGCTGCAGATGATGACTCCACAATGTTCTCCAAGAGGCCGTCACTATGTTTTTGAACTGCTTCATCTCCTATAGACAATACTAATTTCACTTGCTTGCCTTTTTCCTTACTAGCACTTTCACTTGTGAAGGATTTCAGTATTGTAGAAAGCTCGTCGATCTCCAAAGTCTTGGCCTGATTTGTTGTGAATTGGAGTTGGCTGGCAGCAGATGTGGCAGCATCGGCTTCTGTTCTTGGTAGAGAGTTTATTAGATCATAGCTTGGTAGGAATGGTACGGGAAAACCATCTGTACAATAAATAAATAAGGTTTGTAAATAAAATAAAAAAAGTTCTACCAAGTAGTTTTTACTTGAAAAGAAACACGGAATAAGGATAAGGAATAGGAATCGGATCAACTACTCCCCCAAGTTGATCAGATTCCTAGTTTTGAGGGTATTTGATTACAGATTTTAAGATGGAAACTCTCATAATTTTTTATTCTTTAGATGTAAGTACACGTAGGGGAAGTAAGAAATTGGTATCATTCCAATACCCATGCATTAGTAAACACAAGCGAAGAAGGAATTAGAATGATTCTCATACTCATTACTGATACGTAAACATGCCATAAATATGGAGGGTACAACTCCTGCAAAAGAAACATGGAGAAATATATATATGATGATGTGATGTTGAGGTCTTTACCCTCGTCTTTTAAGCAATTTAGGACCATGCTTATGATCGGCATGGATACTTTGTTATAGGATGAAGTCGTCCAGGATCTCATCTACCATGTGAGGATGAATCATACAATGGGTGAAAGCTCTCAGGGTGAAGGGCTCTACACTAAGAGTTCTGGTGCGAGAGGCCAGCAAGAGTTCTGGTGCGAGAGGCCAGCCATAGAAGCGAGATGGCCAAAATGGTTACATTGGAAGGTCAAAATTCAGGGATAAAATGGTAAATTTGAAAGTGGTTCTAAGGACAATTACGAAAAGGATTTTCCAGCATGGAAGGAGAAGAGGAACAAATTGAGAATGCAGGAAGTTCACATACAGACTACAGTTAGTGTTGCTAGCAACGCTGAACTTTTGGCTATGACCAGAAGCAACAATGAACTCATGGTCATTTCTTTACGAAAATCTTCTCCATCTTGGATTTTAGAATTTGGAGGTACTTTTCATATGTGTTTGAACAAGGAAGGATTTGATACATACGAAGACAAAGATGGGGGTGAAGTCATGATGGTGGATAAATCAACATGCAAAGTTCTTGATGTGATTACATTGAAGATCGGAATGCATGATGAGATTGTCATGTCACTAGGTAAGGTGAGGTACATTCCTTCACTAAGAAATAATCATATTTCTCTTGAGTAGAATGGCTACAATACAAATCTAAAGAAGGTAAGGTCACAAAGGGTTCACTTGGGGTTATGAGTTTCTACAAGCTTTCAGGGGTGACAATGAGCATCAGTTTCTACCGAGGGAGACTTAGAAGATCAAACTTGTCTTTTTGACATTCGCAGCTAGGAAAAATGAGTGAAATAGCCATGCAAGAGGTAAACAAAACATAACTTGCTAGAAGATCTATGCTTTTGCAGACTTATTAAGTTTTGTAAGCACTGTACCACTAGAAAGCAAACAAGGGTGGTATGTAAGTTAGCAAAAAAGAATAAGAGTACGAGAAGGATTAATATATTCATTCGGACGAGGTGGGGCCAACGTTTTGTTACTTTCTT
This sequence comes from Prunus persica, assembly GCF_000346465.2. Lineage (NCBI taxonomy): Eukaryota > Viridiplantae > Streptophyta > Magnoliopsida > Rosales > Rosaceae > Prunus > Prunus persica. The sequence continues at coordinate 14,135,836 of NC_034010.1, forward strand.
AGGTGATTTTTATAGCAAGATTTGGGTCTACTTCATGAAAAAAAAATTCGAGGTCTTCACCAAATTCAAGGAGTGGAAGGCGTAAAAAAAAATTGGATAGGTAGAAAAGTTAAATACTTGAAGAGTGACAATAGGGGTGGGTTTATAGATAAGTAGTTTCTCAAGTTTTGCAAGGATGACGGTATCAAAAGGCAATGCGAAGAAAATCCCCAACAGAATGGAGCTGTAGAGAGGATGAACATTAATCTTATGGATAAAGGTCCATAAGGATTTATGCAGGTTGCCCGAGTCATTTTGTGGAGAGAGATTAATCATGCTTGTTATTTTCTTAATCCATCACATTGATAAAGGTAAGGAAGTTATATGGTTGAACAGGTTCGCTAATGTCGAAACCCTAGATGAGAATGTTTCACATTCTTTGATGAAACCTATCACTGCGGAGAAGTCCAAACATTCTATAAGCTTACTCAATCTTTTCACATGCTAGAGATTTGGTGTAACACCTTCTCACTTGAGATGCGTTGAGTCAAGTTGTCTCTTGCCATGGAGAGGATTCTTGAAGGATTTCAGGATTGTCTTCAGGAATATCCAAAGATCCTTGGGAGTTACAAACATTCGAGTGGTTAGTTGATGGCTATTGCCATGCCAACATGGAGATTGTTGTAAGCTGGCTCGCCACCCATTGCCACACTTAGAGAGACAAGTTTAAGTGGGCAGACTTCAGGGAGGGTGGGCAGACAAGTTTAATGGCAATCAAAATGTTTTATTCTGGTTTTGCCTCTTTTTTTCTTTTTTCTTTTTTCTTTTCCCTTGTTTTCTTTTGGTTTTGGTTAACATTGAATCATTCCTGATCTTATGTAGTGTTTGGATGAGAAAATTATGTATTTTATTTCTTTTGTTTTCTTGGTCAACCTTTTTGTAACAAATTATAGTACATACATACAAATCATTAGAAGACATATATCATAAACAAATTATAGTCAGAGCATTGTTTCAAACTATAACAAAATATATATCAAAGACAAGATTGTTGATGTTGAGTTCTGTTTAATATCTACTAGGATTCACTTGGCTTTTGATGTGAGACTGCCACATCATTTATAATATAATCAAAGGATTAAAAATATTTATTAGTAAAAATAAAGGAAGTTATTATTTTTACTTCAATATTTAATCTATTAGAAAGTTAATACATTTTTTTTTACATTACATTTAATCTATTAAAACTATTGTTTTTGCAATACATTATTGATGTGACAGTTTTACATCAAAAGCTTAGTAGACACTAATAGATAAAAAAAAACAAAGCAGAGGGTTCGGATTCATAAAATTTTATTTTATAAATTTCAGCATCTTAATGGTCTCATCGATGACAATTTTCTCACACAGTGTTTCAATAAGTTATATGTCACATAAGACTTACGAATGCAGTGACATGAAATTGATTTCTACTACATGACATTAAATGCCAAGTCATTTATTTTCTCCTAGTTCTTCGTTTTTATCAACAAAATTTTGTCATAATAAACAATAACACGCACTCTTTCAACCAACAGTTTAAGGCAAATCTTCGTCGCGTAAATGACACAAATATCAGAACAGAGTTAAAATGCTTACACTGGCATATCTGGGATGAGCTAGCGCCATTATTCAAAGGGTTTGAACTTGAGCAGGGGTTTTGGTTGCTATATAGCCAATGAACTGAGTTGGAATATCTCTGACTGTTGTCAACTTGAGAAGGAAAATCCATAGCCAAGGACCTGCCCATCACGATACTTGAAGGATATGAACCATTGCTGAAATTTTGATTGGCCAGCAAGAAACTGCCCGAGCTGTTTCCTAGGTTGCTCAAATGAGGTTGAAACTTAGGAATTAGAGCTGTGTTTGCTGCTATGTCTGCACTTGTGCTCAGGTTCCTGTTTTCAGAGGCAACATAAGCTGCCTGATCATGAAGCAGATGTGTCATTGGATCGTTGTTCCAACTTGAGCTGCCGCTACAAAGCAATTCTGTGAAGGAGCCTGGGCTGTAGGAGCCTGTGATGAGATCAACCATTTCGGTTTTCTCAGCCAGACTTACATCATAAGAGTAACCATAACGCCCTCCATTTGCATGCTGCTGTTCAATTGGGCTAACTGTTTGAGTGATCCCATTGTAAGTAGCCCCCATTTGTACACGATCACTTGAAATTCCAGTTGTTTCTTGCTGTTGTTGCTGCCAATTTGCTCCTTGCGGGTTGTTTGCATACGGGTTGGCAAGGATCGGATGAGGCTTCACTGAAATTGCCTTCTCTGGGGTCACTGGTACCCAAGCATTCGCGAACCGAAGATCTTCATCCTGGGGAAACGAAAATCTCCCTCCAAACTTCATTCTTGAGCCCCTACAATTTACAAACTATCAAAGTCCCTTTCCACTTCTCTGTTTCTTTGATGTCTTCCTATCTATAACACTGTGATCTCCCTCTAGCAGATAAGTTTTGCGGAAAATTGGCGATGCCTGATTTTTCAGCACATCCCTCTGTTGGTTATCCCTATTGCCTGAACTGACTGTGCCAAAACGCGTAAATATATTTCTCACAAAACTTACTCTCCCACACCCAACATGCAATACAAGATTTTAATACACATTAAACAAGAGATCTTTCCCTCAGATGGGAAAAAGAAGAAGGGCATCTCTGTTATTAATGCTCAAAATCATCTACACCAGATGTTTCTCAGCAGCTAAAGGCCAGCCATTTCTTGTTTCCTGGACAACAAGGAAACATGAGTGACAATTGAAGCCAAACTAGACCAGAATATAGATAGACAGTAATCTTCTCAATCTGTGCAAATTGAGTTATTTAATATTGGTTTAAACGACTAGGATTATGAGGCAAACAAATCATTAAATCTTCAGAGAATCTTCTTCTGATATGAAAGAAAATGTAACAATTAAATAGAGGCTTTGGTCAACATGCATGAATTAAGTGAAAGGCTTACAGAGATGGTAGAATGTATGTGAGTGCAGGCAGTTTAGCTCACAAATCCGGCTGTGAGACTCAGAGTCGCAGCCGGGCGGCTCACGGGTTAGTCAATGCCGGAAAATGCAGTCAGTTTCCAACAGTAACACAGGAAGGAGAGAAAGAGATTGAGAGAGAGAAACCAAAACAGATAGGCTACACTTAATATATTGAATAGAAATTAGTCTGGGCACCTCCTATATTTTATACTGTGGCCACACTGCCTATGGTTAATGACTTTACAAAACTCATGAACTTCTTTTAGTAGTTTGTTTCTTCAATTTAGTGCATTGCCCTCAATGACAGTGTGGTAAAACTGCAAATTAAACTGTTGCTAAGGTGGCTCGTTGGCTGTAACAGTAGTGATTAGCATTCAATTGTTTTGTTGGTAAATGGAGATAATATGAGTTTACAGTTTTGCCTCATCAAAAGTACTAGAAGACCTTTCAAGTAAGAAAAAAATAAATTACATAACACTATGAGGGTCAAAAAGTTTTCCCAAATTTCAGCCATACTCATCAATTAGCTTAATGTGTTTGACTACTAAAATTAAAATTGAGATGAGTTAGGAACAAATAAAACACTGTCACATCAAATTGACATCGAAGAAATGATCATTTATTTTAGTTGAAGTATTATTTTTGTATATGCTCAACGTAGTTATATTTTGTTGTGCCGAAATTATTCTTTTTTTTTTTTTTACTACACATGATTTATTGGTATGTTTTTACATATAGAAATAATTTTCTAAAAACAAGGTAATGATTTCAATTTTGTCATAATAGGAATTGAAAATCTCGGAGTTCATATGCGTGTATCATACACAGAAAAGAACGTTACAATATCTACTAATGTATTTAAAACGTGATTAGAATAGTTTTGTAGTTGGTGTAGCGCGTGACTTTCGCTAAATTTACTTTTTATGTATAAAAAACAAGAAGATAAGGATGGTTTTGGTATATAAGTATTTTATGTACAATAAATATAGACTATTTTAATTTAGGCTTATTATCACAAAACGTTCCTAAGGTTTACGAAACTATCAGATTGCATCTTTAATGTCTTTTTGTGTCACTCGTGGCCCTCAAGGTTAGTATGTGTGATCACAAATGGTCCCTGCCATTAGGTTCCGTCAAAACTCCGTTAGTATGCTGACATAGCATATATATATCACAAAACATCCCTGAGGTTAACACACTTATCACAAATGGTCCCTAACAAAATATTTTAATTTTTTAATTTAAAATTCATTAAATTTTAGTTTTCTTTTTAAAATTATTTATAAATGAAAAAAACCATTTATAGAAGGATTTGAATCTTGAGGACCATTTATGAACCCTAAACCCTTAGTTTTTTCATTTTAAAATTTTATGAATTTTAAATTATTTTTTAAAAACTCCATTAGTTAGTTGATGTGGCATATATATGGAGTCCACATCTACAATAATATAGTGTCACATGCATTTAAAATATAATATGTATTTTTAAATAATTTAAAATTCATAAAATTTTAAAAAGAAAACCAAAATTTTATGAATTTTAAATATAAAAAATTAAAAAATTTCTCATGGACCATTTGTAATAGATGAGTGAACCTTAGGGATGTTTTATGATATATATATATGACACGTCAGCAAACTAACGGAGTTTTTGACGGAACCTAACGGCAAGGACCATTTGTGATCACACATACTAACCTTGAGGACCACGAATGACACAAAAAAATATTAAGGATGCAATATGATAGCTTCGTAGAATTTAGGGACTTTTTGTGATAATAAGCCTTTAATTTATGTATGTAAAATTTGTGTATTGAAACTTTTATAGTGCAAGCATTAAGAGATGAATTGTGTTTGTTTAGTATTGTGCCTATTCAATTTAGACCTAGGGTAGCAAACAAAGTTGTACATGCTTTAGCCCAGCATACTTTAAATTTAGAATCCAATTTGTATTGGCTAGAAGAGGTACCAATTTGGCTTGATTCTTGTATTCAAACTGAGAGTGATGTATCTTGTGGTTTCTACTGGAATATTAAAATTTCAACTAAAAAAATAGAGGGAGATTCACTATTATATCCAATATAGGGACTTAAATTATAAATAAATAAATAAACCTATATAAAGTGGACTTTAGAAACACACCTAAAGCCCATTTACAACATAACAAAGAGGTTTTTAACTTCTTATAAATTACAAAACTGCCATCGATTTCTTAAAACAAGCACAACCCTAAAACCTCTTTAAAAAAACCCCAAAACACTCGATAGGGCATTAAAGTAATTTAATAATCAAAATTAAATTCAATAGGGCTAGCTGTCATTTTTTGGGGTTTTTTTGGTTTGTTTATAGAAAATAAATGGTGTAGGGTTTATCCATATCATTAATACTAAGAATGGGTATATGACTAAATATCTAAAAAGAAAATAATTTGATGCCAATGATTGGTAGTTATTTTTTATAATTGATCTTGGGCCCAAGTATTCATTCTTGATTGAACTTACTTGCTCTTGCCCTTGACCAAAAGAAAAAAAACTTGCTCTTGCCAACCTTAAACATAGAATTCCGGTTGACCAGAATTCACATCTGTACAAAATTCGAAGATTTATGCACAAATAAGAGATTATTGGTTTGATCTTATTAGAAAAGATTGGTATGCCAAAGTAAAAATTGTTGGGAGACTTGTGTTTTGAATAACTTGTTCCCCTTTTAATGAGTGCTGCTATTTCCACCCACATGTCTTATTTTTCCACCCATCTTATCTTTCCACCCACCATATAAATTTTAAAAAACACAATCCTATTTTTACACCCACCAATATTCCTAAAATATCCTTTTAATTTTACCTCATTTCCTCTCTCCTTTATTCTCTTTGCTCGTGTCTTCTCTCTCTGTGACATCCCATTCATCTCTCTCTCTCATTTTTGCTCTATCTCATTGTCATAACAGAGCTTGAACAGGAGCCACATGCTCCCTGTAGCTTCAAGCGCACTACATTTCCTTCAATTTCATGTAATGCAACATTTCCCCCATCGAAAATCAGATATGGTCGGATTTCATCCAATACACTTTCAACATTCTCTGCAGTCAGTGACAACTCGACTGCTGAATTTGGAGTAGCAACTGCTTTTGGGATGTAACAAAGTCTTAAAATGGTTGTTAATCACCTTTTGTTTGGGCTTGGAACGGTCTGTGAAATTCAAAACAGTATGGCATACCTGGAGTTCATGTCCCTATTGAACCTACGTATGACCTTTGATTATTTTTCATATCTGGAATAATACAGCTGTTAATATTGCAAATCAAAGAGCAAGTTTGGACATCCCATTCATCTCTCTCTCATTTTTGCTCTACCTTATTTTCCATCTCCCACACTCCATCTTTGTCTCTGTCTCTTATGTTTACTGAACTAAAACAGTTTTTTGCGGTAATTTTTATTTTTATTTTTGTAAATATGGATTCTGTGAATAAAATCACATTTATGCTCTTAGCTTTCTACCATTTGTTGGCGTGACTTGTGGATATTGCCTTACTTTCCTTACACACTAAGAATTCCTATTATAATTGTAATTGATTTACTTTAATTCTTGATTTCATACTGTAAATAGATTTAGGAATTTATTATTTACTTGCCCATTCAGGTTTCGTTGTATTATAAATATGACCTCCTACAAGGAGAAGAATACACAGAAACTTCCCAGAAACAAATATTCTCTCATAGATTTCATATTTTAGCATGGTATCAGAGCCGCGATCTTGGAATTGCTGACTCAAGTTTCAAACCCCCGCCGCCGCTATGGGGGTTCATGATTTTTTCAATCCTCATGGAGGTAGCACTACCGACTCCTTCTCTCATTCTCAACCAACCATCGTTGAGTTGAGTGCCCAGATGGCTCCGCTCTTGCAGATGCAGACTTTGACCGCGAAATCGATCCAAAATCAGGATCCTCTTTTGATGACCCCGACCCCGACTATGACAACGAAGACGACCTCGACCTCAACTCCGAAGACGACCCAGACCCCTACTCCGATGATGACCCCAACCCTGAATTTGTCTCTGATTCAGACCCCGATCCTGATTTCGACTCCGACTCCGGCCCCGACTCAGGCTTAGATTCCGATCCAAATTCCTACTCAACCTGTATCCTATGCATCTTCCGCTGCACAGATTATGACTTCTAGACTAACGACCCCGACACATGGACCAGATTGCGCATATTGTGGTGATTCGAGACACACTTGTGAGACTTATTTTAAATTGCATGGCTACCCCGATTGGTGGGCTACCCTTACAGATCGAGGATAATGCACCAGTAATGGTACTGGTTATGGATTCTATACTTCCGATAAGATTGATTCCAGGAGCTGGATAATTGATTCCGGTGCAACTAATCATATAACGTTTTATCTTGATGATTTTTTGAATACTACACAACCTCGACGAACCTATATTGCAAATGCCAATGGTGTTACTTATCCTATGACAGGGGCTGGCACTGTTGCACTCCCATCCTTTCTTACACTGTCTAATACTTTACTTGTTCCATCTTTATCCATTAAATTGTTGTCAGTTAGTCAGCTTACTGAACAATTGAATTGTTGTGTACTCATTTACCCGAGTTTTTGTTTGCTTCAGGATATTCACACTACGGAGATTCTTGGTCGTGGTACTAAGAGATGGGGGGTATATTATGTCGATGACTTCAGTCCCGGCGTGGCTAACAGTGTGACACATCCCTTTGATAGGAAATAAAAGCAAATCTGGTTGTGGCACCATCGATTGGGACATCCGTCTTTTAGTTATATGAAGCATCTTATACCAAATTTATTCTTAGGTTTCAAGGACTCCGACTTCACATGTGATACGTGTATTTTTGCCAAGAGTCACCGTGTGCCCTACCCGTTGAGTACGAACAAGTGTACTACTCCATTTATGTTAATTCACTCTGATGTCTGGGGACCTTTGCCTATCACTGCTCCTTCTGGTGTTCGATGGTTTGTCACATTCATTGATGATTATACACGAATCACATGGCTTTATTTGCTGAAGAATAAAAACAAAGTGTTTTCCCGTTTTCAGTCATTCCACAAACAGATGAAAACTCAGTTTAATGCTCAAATCCAGATTCTTCGCTCAGACAATGGTGGAGAATTTGTCAATCATGACTTTCAGACTTACTTCCAACAATATGGAATTATCCATGAGACGACTTGTCCTCAGAACCGTAACAAAATGGTGTTGCTGAACGAAAGAATCGACATCTTCTTGAAACCGCTCGAGCACTTCTGATTGGCACTCATGTTCCTCGCCATCACTGGGATGATGCCATTGTCACCGCAGTTCACCTAATCAACCGCATGCCTTCTGGTGTATTGACCTTTAAAACTCCCTTACAGGTGCTTGCGCAACGTAGACCTCTGCTCTCTGTTTTTTGGTACTTACACCCCGAATCTTTGGATGTGTGTCTTTCGTTCATCTCCACAAAAATCAATGTAGCAAACTTGATCCCTGTGCGCTACGTTGTGTTTTTGTGGGTTATGCCACTCATCAGAAAGGCTACTGCTGTTATCACCCTCTTACCCAACGAACCTAGTCACTTTGGATGTGACCTTCCTAGAATCTGAGTTGTTCTTCCATGACCCATCATCCAATTCTACGTTTTAGGGGGAGATACGAAGTGAAGAGCAGAATTGGAGCAACTTGGAAAATAAAGAAATTCTCCTCTGTACAGAAATGATTGATCATTCTGAGTCTGGAGCACGAGATTACTTTCTGTCGAAAAGCGACCAATCACCCATTCATAGCGATCAATTGCCTGACCCACTTGATCCACGTGAAGATATTTCTGATCCGAGTCTCACACCTACAGACAATACAGAACAACAAGATGAAGACCCCCCTCTAACTCAACAGTACCAACAGACCAATTTCCTAAGAATATCCTTGAGGTAACTACTCCTACTAGACTTGTGCATTTAGATGATAAAACTATTGGATATCAATTACCTTTCAGGCAAAATCGTGGGAAGCCACAAACCATTATTCACCTGATACTGGCAAGACATCCAAGTATCCAATTGCAAATCATGTATCCACTGAGAAGCTATCTGAACCACTCAAGGCTTTTGTGCATCAGTTGTCTGCTATCCATATTTCAACCAAGGTCTCTGAAGCATTGAAAGATCCTAAGTGGGTACAAGCTATAAAAGAGGAGATGAAAGCTCCTGAGAAAACTCAGACTTGGACATTGGAGACTATACCCCGAGGAAAAAAGACTATCAGATGTAGATGGGTGTTTACTATAAAACACAATGCAGATGGATCTATCGAGCGATACAAGGCAAGACTTGTGGCAAAAGTGTACACACAGACCTATGGTATAGACTATGAAGAAACCTTTGCTCCAGTTGCAAAGTTAAATACCGTCAGAGTCTTATTGTCCATTGCAGCTAATTTGGATTGGCCACTACACCAGTTTGATGTAAAGAATGCTTTTCTACATGGCAAACTCACAGAGGAGGTGTACATGGACATTCCTCCTGGATATAATACTACTCAGACTGGAACAGTTTGCAGGTTACGAAAAGCATTGTATGGATTGAAACAGTCACCACGTGCATGGTTTGGACGGTTCACCATGGCAATGAAGAACAATGGTTTCAAACAGTGCAACTCAGATCATACTCTGTTCTTGAAACATCGAAAAGGGAAGGTAACAACATTAACAATCTATATTGATGATATGATTATTACTGGGAATGATAAACAGGAAATATCACAGCTACAAGATTATCTGGCTACGGAGTTTGAGATGAAGGATCTAGGTGGACTCAAGTATTTCTTGGGAATTCAGGTGGCTCGATCGCAGCAAGGCATATTTCTCTCTCAAAGGAAATATGTCTTGGACTTGTTGATAGACATAGGAATGCTAGATTGTAAACCTACGGACACTCCTATTGTTCAGAATCATCATCTTGGAGAATATCCGGATCAAGTTCCAACTAACAAAGAAATATACCAAAGGTTAGTAGGAAGATTGATCTATTTGTCACATACTCGACCAAACATTGCTTATGCGATGAGCGTTGTTAGTCAATTTATGCACTCTCCAAGTGAAGACCACATGAATGCAGTTCTTCGGATACTTAGATATTTGAAGTCTGCACCTGGAAAAGGACTTATGTTCTCAAAGCATGGTCATCTAAATATTGATGGTTATTCAGATGCAAATTGGGCAGGTAATGTAACAGATAGAAAATCCACATCGGGTTACTTCACATTCGTGGGAGGTAATTTGGTGACATAGAGGAGCAAGAAACAGAATGTAGTAGCTTTATCCAGTGCAAAAGCTGAGTTCAGAGGCATGACTAAAGGGATTTGTGAACTTCTTTGGTTAAGAAAGTTGCTTACTGAACTTGGGTATAAACTTACATCCACAATGAATCTCTTTTGTGACAACAAGGCTGCTATAGCCATTGCACAGAATCCGGTTCAGCATGATCGTACTAAACATGTTGAGGTGGATCGACACTTCATCAAACAGAAGCTTGAGGCTAAAGTGTTTCAGTTTCCTTTTGTGAAATCCGAGGATCAATTGGCGGATATTTTGACAAAGGCGATTTTCAGTAAAGCATTCCACAATTCACAAGATCAGTTGGGCATTGGCGACATCTATGCACCAACGTGAGGAGGAGTGTTGGCGTGACTTGTGGGTATTGACTTACTTTCCTTACGCACCAAGAATTCCTATTATAATTGTAATTGATTTACTTTAATTCCTGATTTCATATAGTAAATAGATTTAGGAATTTATTATTTACTTGCCTATTCAAGTTTTATTGTATTATAAATATGACCTCCTACAAGGAGAAGAATACACAAAAAATTCCCACAAATAAATATTCTCCCATAGTTTTCATATTTTAGCACTATTGTAAATAAACTTTTTCTCCAGAGTTATCCAAGGACCAGAAATCTATTGAACTTTGCAATAAAAAAAATATAAAACGCCCATTCTTAAGACATGGGAATGTCAACGAGTACAAAGCCAAACAGATAAGGGAAAAACAACAGTACTCGCCCAATTCACATGTCTCACCCTTGAATTTGTTAAAAGACCAAGTTCAACCATCATCAGATGCAATTATTTCTCTAGTTATAATAGTAGACCTTGTAATATATATGAATTGTTGTATGCGAGTGATGTATGGGGTGGCCCATTCTGTAGTCCATGGTTCTCGGTATCTGTCCCAGTTTGTTGCTATAGGGGGAATTGGATGACTTGGCTTCAAGAATACCAGCACAAAGGTGTAAATATTTATAGATGAGGACATATTTATAAAATAAACAACTTATATTCAGATTATAAAATACCTGCACAAAATGACGATTGATGAATCCGATAGCGATCTCTCTACGATCTGATAGTGGCAATGGTCTTGATCTAAGAGTAAGAAAATTAGACATTGTACATTAGATAGGTGCACAAGTACAACATCATAACATGATGCAATAATATGGCCCATGTCAGGCATATTCATCCACCGATCAAAATTTGCATCAGTCCAAAGTACGCCAATGAGTGCTTTAGCTCATAGACCCTATTTTCAGACCCATAAAGTGCTGAATAGTGAACTGAATAAGACTCAAGCTCATTCAATAAATCTCTTCTTACTTGTACCCATCCATCCTCACCATAACCTAATAATGCTACAATAGCTCTGTACCCACAATGTCCATCTGCTGCCACATCTTTTACATGATCGATGTACAACCTTAATGCTTGTGGAAATGCATCAACAAACTCAACTATATAGCTTATGTAGTGGGGTGCGATACACCTGCACACATGTATATAGTTAGTTATAAAATTAGTATAGACGTGCAGATTATATCATCTTGCTATGATAAATATATAAATATATTATACCCACCCTCTCCTTCGGTCACCTCTTTTGTTTTGCACTCACTTTAGGAGGAAGACCACTAAGACTACATCCATCCAACCTAGGTGAATCTACAACCTCAAATAAGGATGGATCACGACGAGAAGATTTATCCATCTTCTTACCTGGCCCACCTCGAGTCTTGGTATTCACAAATGGTTCCACATGTGAAGTAGTTTGTGGTGCTACTAATTCCATAAGTTTCTTTTTAAGAATCATTTGTGTAGTTGCATCAGACTTCATCCAACGCCTATGAAATAACTTCATCTTTGCATCATAGGAACACTCCGAAGTTTTTCTTTTAAGTGCACATGTCATGTCAAGTTGCCTTCAATGAGGATCAATGCACTCAAGTGGAATAGGTTTACCGTCTTTCTTGTACTTTACAATCTCATAAGCACATGGTAACCCATGAGTTAGTCGTAACACAGCCACACGCCTCAGAGTCAATACCATAATTGTTAGCTAGCTTGGTCTCCTTGAGTACCATATATAGTGCACTTATTGAGACAAAACCACGAAGTTCCTCAAAATCTGAACTTCTAAAATCATGATGCACCACTATCAAACTTTTCTCGAACGAAGCCTTAATTTCAGTGTGTTGCAATTCAAATAAAGCGTGTATATTTTCCCATGTTGTGGCAAATATTCGTTGGCTTGTTCCAAGTTGTCTTTTTAATCTTGCATGTGAAATTTCAGCCCTATTTAAGTAAAAGTATAGTAATATTAAAACAATTTGTATATATAGTAATATGATTCAAATAAAGTAAAAAAAATATAATTGAAATCTATAAATCAAATAAAGTAATAAATATAATTAGCATTACCTATTTGAAGTTGTATTCCCAAAATGCATGCATTTATCTATCCATGCGGCAACAAACTTGTCCTTATATGGGTTCAACCAAGTATCTATTACATATTTAAGCAAATCTGGATACTTACTAAACTCACTGAGTAATTCTCTCGCCTCTCTTTTGAAATTGACTTCAGTTGGTGATGCAACCATTGAATTCCATTTAACCAAAAACCTATTACAATCATCCTTACTTTCACATTCAACTTTGCATTTGGCTAGCACATTCTTATTAATATGCCATTTACATAACATATGCTTAGCTGTACCAAACACTGCGTCAATGGCTTTCATTAAAGCCAATTCTCTATCTGTGACAATAACATCGGGCATAGCTATTTCATCCATCAATCCCCGTAGTACACTTAAGGCCCATACATAATTATCTTCTCGTTCCGAAGAAAGATAGATGAAACCAACACAAAATGTCATATTGGTAGATGTAACTCCAACAATTTCTAACAATGGCATGCAATACCTATTGATCTTATAGGTACAATCCATTATCAAAATACGTGGAAATGCAAATAACAAGTCCAAACAAGTAGGGTGTGTCCAAAGCAAGTCCAAAATAATATTTGTCTTTGGGCAACTCCTATGCCACTCAATGTAATTATGCTCAGATAACTTACTCATCAATTGTTGCATTTGGGATCTTCCAGCTTTCTCCAACAGCCTCCAACGTTGACGTGCATTATATATCATTCTAAGTGTGGATGAATTATGATAATCTCTTTGCTTTAGCATAGTCAAAATTTCATTTGGTCGTAGCAAACTTTTTGACATATCAAGTAACAATGATGTCTCCTCAAACGATAATCTACCAGCAAATGAATGACCCTCCAAATGCACAGCTACTATATGATTATGCAATCCATTAACCACTATCAGCATCCAATGATCATCTGCTTCTAGCTTTTTACCCTTTAATTCAAAAGGGCATCCACACTTTTTCGATCCTGCATGTCTTCTATCCTCATCCTTTATATCTTTTTTGGGAATTCGCTTTCTATATTCTCCATACCTCTCACAACCTAAAGTAACCCTAGGATTCTTATTTCCTTTTCCACCTTGATTAAATCTTAAGGTCACAATAACAAAACCATTCGCCCTTCCAACTTCACGAGCCCATCGTATTAATTCTTCTCTACTGTTAAATATCTGCATATCACCAATTTCATATTATACATAAATTTACAACAATGTAAGAAAAAAAAATTACTTATTTCAATCAAACCTAACTGTAGACACCAAAATTTGAATTCTTGTGTTTACACTAACCTCATTCGTGGTAAATTCACTAGTACAATCCATTATTTGTTCAAAGTCCACGTTACTACAACCAGAATATTCATCTCCCTGAAAAAGAAAACAAGAAACAATAGTAAGAATATATCTCCCTAGAACAGGGCCTAAATCGTAGTAATACATCAGTAAAATATCACTAAATTTAATGACAAAGGCTGCTTAGCAAGCAAAAGATGACCAGCCCTTGAAACCAAAAGTTGGCTCACACTCCCCAATTTTTGAACATACCCAGCAAACTCTTTGCCCACCTTCCAATCTGCTTTGGCTCACGCCCCTCAATAGCTGTAAGTCTCCCTCTTTCTCAAATATTAGTTCAACCTATTTTCCTGAAATATGATTCAAAACCATAATAAAATTGTGTTTGATTGTTTTTCAAACTTTCTGGTCAGCATACCAGAAAGTTTGGAAGGTGGGCAAAGAGGTTGTCGACCAGCCCTTGAAACCAAAACTTGCTCATCACATCTTCATGCAAAATATCCCCCACCAACAACCCATTAACCCCCAAAGCCTTCTTCACCAAATCGTCGAATTGTTTATTCATCCCCAAGTTTTCAGATTTTTAATTTGTTTAATAAAAAAAATCAGAGTCCAAGAAATACTCATCTTCCAATGCTTTAAGTAATCCTAACGATCTTCGAAATTCTGTTCAAATAGGATTAACTTACCTTTTCGCCAAAATCTTGCTCTTCAACATCCATTCTGTTGTTTTCTTCTTCATAAACAATTTGATTGAATGAATAGAAAATAGAAGAAAATTATTTGAGAATTGAGTTTTGAGCACTGAAAAGCCTTCTTCACCTTCTCATAAGCAAGGAGTCGTATTCTTGTGTTTTTTTTCTCTCTGTCAAATGATAGGATTACTTGAGAATTGAGAAGTCTACGTTGTTTTTCTTTTTCCCTCTTTCTTCTTCCTTAAGTCCTTTTAAGTCGTTTTACAATAGGGTTAAATTTATCTTTAAAAGTTTAAAGATAAGGTGTGTGGAAAAATAGGACAGGTGGGTGGAAATAGCAGCACTCCTTTTAATTTAGACTGTCGTTTGTATTTTTATGTTTACTTGAAAAAAAAGAAAAGGTTATGACCGTGTGTCTTGGAGGTAGTATTTGATGCTTACAAATTTTCAGGTTACTGAAAGAAACCATTATTGTTTGGCTGAGGACATATTTGCTTAATTTTTACTCATGGCATTAAAAAAGAAAACCCCACCAAAATGTACAGAAAAAAAGCGGATGAGCATGGGCTTTGTTTATAGAGTGCTGCTAAATAAACCCTAAAATTAACTGAGTGCACCCTACTACCAAACTACTTATTGAATTACTAATTTATCCTAATATAAAATGACCAAAAAGGATACATTGAATTGTGAAACAAATATAATTTTAATAAGTACACCATACTTACCATATTCAACCCTAATCAAACTTAGAGAAGTTTTCATACAATGAACAACCCAACGAGCAGTGACGGAGGCTCAATTGCATATTTGCAAATCCTGAAATACGTTATGGATGAAGCCAAGAAACATCAAAATATGAAGTAACTGGTCCTAGTAAATTTGTAACTTTCTCGGACTAGCGGCGAGTGCCATGGAACTATCAAATGTTCTTTTATAGTGATTTTACATAGAATTTCTTTATCTACTTTAGACAAGCAAGATATTTTGCTGGGAAATAAAAATCCATAATTTTGTGTCCTTAAAAATGGTAGGTCATAGTAGAGATCCCCTGGAGAAATATTTATTACGATATTCAGAATTATAACATGAACATGGGTGCTTATTGGGAAACTAATTATAGATATGTGTGATGTTGAAGATTTATACAAGGGTTGAGTGATAGAGTGTATTAGGGTGTACCATAGGTATTTTTGGTAGTTAAATGGGGTGTGCATAGTTAATTTTATATTTTGATTAAAATATTAGGGTGCACTTAGATGATAGGGTGTACTCAGTTAATTTTAGGGTTTGTTTAGCACCACTCTTATTTATATTAAGTTTGAACTGTGCTACCAGGGAAAGTTAGTGACTGCGAAATTGTTTTTACGTCCCATGAAGACCTTTAAGTGACGATTTAAAAATTTTCCTTAGTTATCTTACATAAATGTGACAAAATATAATTTCGTCACAGAAGACATGTGTTTCTTGTACTATTAGCAAGTGTTGCTAGTAGCACTCTTTAACTATAACTCAAGGCTTTTTATCACAAAACTTCCTTGAGGTTAACAAAATTATCAAGTTGCATCTTTTATGTTTTTCTATGTCATTCGCAGTCCTCAAGGTTAATATACGTACTCACAAGTATTCATTGTCATCATATTCCTCTGAAATTTTGTTAAATTGATGACATGTCACAATGTGGGCCTCATACATATATATATATATATATATACAGTCTTCTTCTATTGAGGGATTCTTCAAATAAAATTATTTGAGGGACACCCTTTAGGGTCTCCTACGATTTTTTTTTTCAACAATCCAAACCATCTATTTTTTAAGCCTACATTCATAGATCATCCTTGCAAAAAATTAGACAAATCGGAAACCATTTCAATACTAATTGTGTCCTACAAAATCAATGAACACGGTACTTCAAGAAAGTACTAAAATTTCAATAATCAAATTGAGTGGTCAAATGATATTGGATTCAAGTGATTTTTTGTAAAGATGATCTTTGAATGAATATCTATAAAATAGACGGTATGGATTAGTAAAATACAATATGGAACGGGCCCTGCAAGGGTGTCTCTCAAATAAGCTTATTTGAGGGATCCCTCAATAGAAGCTCGTTGTATATATATTTAAAATGACGCATGAAAATTTTGGTGTAGGTGCGGCTCGATACAAGGCATGGTTTGTAAGTCTCACATTAGAGAATACAACAATATAGGTGGTCCACTCCTAATTGCATCAATACCTTTTAAGTTAAAACTCCACACCTAGAGGTCCATTGGGCCTAACCTAACCCAAGGATTGGACTTATGTGGTTAAGGTGGGGACAATATCAATGCATGGTTTAGACAGGTAATTGACTCCAATTAGGCACGTTGGTACAAAAATTAGTATTAGAGCATGGTTCATCTAATACGCACTTGATTCAAGGTGGAGCCATTGACATGTTCAAGGACGTGACTCAAGTAAAAATTATGGACATGCGAAGAAAGGTGGAGTGGGATAGTGGAGCAAGGCTCAAGAAAATCCTAGGCATAGCTGAAGTAAGGGCCCCTAAACCCTAAACCCCAGCGAGGCTCAAGAAAATCCTTGTCGTAAGAGGTGGAGTTGTAGGGGCTCACTCTTGAAAGGTGTGGGTGTTGTGAACGGGCATGTTACCTTGGCTTGGATCTCGCCAAGGTGAAGATTGTTGGTGTAAGTGGCTCCATGATGTGCAAGTCCAACATCGGAGAATACAACAATAATCTACGATTTAAATATAGGTGGTCCACTCCTAATTGCACCGAGGGCTTTTACATTAAAACCCACACCTAGAGGTCTATTGGGTCTAACCCAACCTAAGCATTGGACCGAGATGGTTAAGGTGGGAACAATATCGGTGCATGGTTTGGATAGATAGTGTACTTTTATTGGGTCGGTTGGCACAACAATAACTTGTCATGCAAAAATACTCTAAGACCTTATCGTTGCACACACCATGAAGAGAGTAAAGCAAACACAAAATAACCCCAAGATTTATAAAGGTTTGGCCTTGTGCCTACGTCATCTTTAGTGATCTCCTTGAATAATTTCACTAAAAGAATAGGAACAACTTTGGTTACAATAAGAACTCCCTTAGCTCTCTATCTTCTCCAACCCTAGGTCTTAATTTCTTTCGCACCCTTGCTCAAACCCTTTGATGCCATTGTAAACCCTCAAGAATTCACCTGTCTTGAATTTTGTCTTGTGTATCTTTCTCTCTGTCTCTTACTTTTAACCTAGCCTTAAAAGTCCTATTAACTCATAGGACTCGGGTTACAAGTTAACTAGGAATAGGAAACTAAAACCCCAACAAAATAGGTGATGTGATTAATTTTAAATGGACAATATCACTCAAATTAATATAGTAGTAAGTAGAGTATCGTTCCAACAGGGATCAAGTTAATTTATTAAATATTAGAGTGATTTAATTCTAATTATATTTGAATTAAAGAATAAAAGAATTATGATGATTAAAATCTAATTAAGCAAGTAAAATAAATTGAGATTAAGGAACTAATGTAAAAGATGAAACAAAGATGATAAAGCACTAGGGCACCGATTTCACCTAGCTAATCCCACCCAAATCCTTCTAGATTGTTAATCCTAATTACCTAACATGTTGATAATCGTTTTCCCTTACCTCACCAATACTCTCTTCCGAGTTATATTAGTTGTATTCCTTACCATCAACCCACTCTATTCTTAGTTATGGATTTAGATAGCTAAGAACCCATTAAGATTTGTGGAAAACAATAAAGATTACACAAACCATAACCTAGTCTTTTGAGTCGGCTATGTAATTTATGGTACTTGTTACTAGAAGCTTTTTCTTAGGAATCTCCTTCCGGTCTCAACCTAATACTTCCAATCTTAAAATTAGTGGCCAATTAATTGAAAACATTAAGAATGGTAACAAGCACTCAACATGTATAAATAAATAAAATTAACAATATCAAAGAATTTAAGTATTCATAGCTAGGCTACATCGTAGCCCTAGTAAAAGAAATTAGTTCATGAAGGACTTATTGTAACACCCCAACTCCAAATTAAACCCCTTATTTAAATTATTTAAGGGAAATTACAAATTTGCCCTTGAGATATGAGCATTTTGGTCATTTTCTTACCCGGAGAGAGTTTGGGATAGTGACTGGTATTTTTGGATAGGTCGTACTGAGATGAGTTCGTAGACACGTAGTGGGCTCGAATCGGACTTGTAACGAGAGAGATATGGTCAAAAGAAACCCAATGGCACAATCGTAATTATTTCGAAATGGGATTTTTATAAAAAATCAGATTTCTCTCTCTCTCTCTCTCTCTCTCTCTCTCTCTCTCTCTCTCTCCCTCCCTCCCTACCGCGTGGTCTCTCTCTCTCCTCTCTCTCGCGCGCTACGGCAGCAGGCCACATTTTGGTCGGCCGTTCTCTCCTCCGGCCACCGATGACGACGGGGCTGGTACCAAAATGACCAGGCCGTTGTCCTCTTCCAACCCCAGTCAGCTCCAGCCTCCAGCCACCGCGGTTTCGTCGAAAAATGGAGAAGAAGCGGCCGGTGTCGTCCGCACTTCTCCGCCGTCGATCTCCCTCCTCCGGCCACCGATTCCGACGAGTGAGGTATAGTTTCTCACCTTTTTTTCATGCTCTAGCTGCCTGTTGGGTAGGATTGGATCGATTCTTAGCGTAGGTAATTCGATTTACGAATTGAAATTCGGTTAGTTTTGGGATCGAGATTCCGGCCACCTCCGGTCAGTTTTTGGGGTAGGTCCAAGAACAAAAGTGGCTCCAAATAGGGTGTTATACCTAGGGTAGGAGTTTGGAGCCGTGGTTTTGAAATTTTCCGGTGATGCGTAATCGCTTTGGGCACCCAGCGCTGCCGGCTCGTGTGGCGGCGTGTGAACGAGGGTAGTGAAGTTTCACTGTGTCTCGATGAGATCCTTAGGTTGTCACGAGTGCGTAGGATTTCACGGATCTCAATTCGGACGTCGTTTGACTATCGAACGGATATCGCCTATTGCTCGTTATCCGAGTTCGATAGGTTAGGACCGTTGGATGGTCTCAAATTTAATATATGTTAATCTAGGTATTTCTAGGATCGTCTAGGAATTCACGTATCATGAATCGGAGCCCCGGATGTTCCGATTTAATAATTTAAAGTTTATGTTTTATATTAGCCGTCAGATCGTGCGATCGTGAGCGATCTGACCGTCTGATCTGAAACAAACTTGCAGGACAAGTGTCCTATACCTTGTAGAACCCATAGGAACTTTTGGATCGGAATTTGGAGGTCGTGGGCCCCGTGGGCCTGTTTGACCAAGGTTAGGGTAGTTTGACCCTTGGTTGACCGTGAGTCTCTCGGAGTAGTCTCACCTTCCCAGGGGGATTATCGGATGCTAGACTATTGTTAAGGTTTACACAATATTATAATTAAATATTTATATATGGTTGTAAAGGTATAAAAGGAGTCTAGAATGTCAGTTTGAAGTGTTATACGCACTACCTTAGGTACCTCCCCGGATTTTGGTTACATTACAAGTACCACCCTGTGAAAGTTAGGTCCCATGTGGCGTAGGTTATCCGGCGTGCGGACAGACCTCATACGTGGCTTTGGTTGTATCGGCGTATGGGGAGATTATGTGATATTATGTTGAGGTCGCACGTGGCGTAGGTTATCCGGCATGTCGACAGGCCCCATACGTGGCATTGGTTGTACCGGCGTATAGGGAGACATTGTGATATGATGTTCAGGTCTCGCGTGGCGTAGGTTATCTGGCGTTGAGACAGGCCCCATACGTGGCGTTGGTTGTACCGACGTATGGAGAGATATTGTGTTAGTATGGTATGGTCGCATGTGGCGTAGGTTATCCGGCGTGTTGACAGGCCCCATACGTGACGTTGGTTGTACCGGCGTATGGGGAGATATTGTGTTAGTATGGTACGGTTGCACGTGGCGTAGGTTATCCGGCGTGTTGACAGGCCCTATACGTGGCGTTGGTTGTACCGGCGTATGGGGAGATATTGTGTTAGTATGGTATGGTCGCACGTGGCGTAGGTTATCCGGCGTGTTGACAGGCCCCATACGTGGCGTTGGTAGTACCGGCGTATAGGGACATTATGTGAAATACAGAGAAATGAAATAAGGTATTGCCTATGTGTGGAATTGGGTTTTAAGGAAAAACTACGTGTGGCTTGATCCCTCAGGGAGGGTACGTAGGTAGCCTAAGGTTACTAGGTGCAGCCGCGGACATAGATGTGATTGTGTTAGGAGGTTAAAACCTCGTAAGTTGAAATTGAAAAAGTTAGATGATGTATGTTGAAATTTAGTAGTCATAATTTATATTGAATTTATCGTATGCTTGTTTAAGGCATGAATTGATTTGCTAGCATGCTTGGTAGTTGAGAATTATTGGAAGGCCGAAGGCTGTTTATGTGAATTGCATGAAATTATATTATGCATGCTCCCAGTTGTGGATATTAAATGTGTTTTTGTACAGGTTGAAATTTTGCGAAATGTTCAATTTACAGGGGAGACCCTGCCAAAATTTCGGCAGAAAGTCTCGTACCCTTATTCCATTTTGGGAAAAAAGGTATAACTTTAGAAGTGGGCCCGACATCGGGGTGATGTCGGGAATTTCCACAGGATTCGTCTCAGGTTTTTGAGAAATTCGAGGCGGGTCCTTTCACTTATTGAGAATCATGATGGTTGATGAAGACATGGTAGGCACCGAATTCTCCGAGTAAAATGCCAAGGTTGTGCAAGCTCTCTTCGTATTCTCCTTTGGATATTTAGGCCATGAGTATGAATATGTAGGAATTTGATGGTAGATTATGGAGGATGGAGGATGATGGATGATGAGGGGATGGAGCATTTGATCAATGACTGAAACTCCCTATTTATAATACTCCTAGAAATCCTACCTATCTAAGGTATAATTACAATTATTATAAAAGTAGGATTCCTTCTAATATAGGGTCTTCTTTATTTCTCCTTGTTTGACTTGATAAGACTTGAACAATCTTGAACTTGGAAATTTGACAACATTCCTTGCAACAAAAGGAATGACTTGGCTTCTTGACTTGATTAATCTCCAATCTTCATCTTCTTGCCCTTTTTAGCACACTTTCTCCTATTTTCACAATTCCTTCACAAATCTCACAAAACCAATTAAACAACCAATTTAACCCAAGGAAATTAACAAATAAATAAGTAAAGGACAAATAAAATATATAAAAAATATAGGCTTATCAATAGGAAACCATGTCAAAACACGCCAAATCGCCAAAACAACGCATGACATTGTTCACATGACGACCAGTCACTTTGGAGAAGAAAAATCATCCCGAGCTCTCGGCCAAAAGAGACATGTTGCTTGGCCAATGGCGAACTGTCGCCTGCAACAATAGCTTCCTCTTTTGACTTCTTCTCCTCTTCATGTTGCTCTTCCTTGCAACCCTTGGTTCCTTTTTCTCCTTCTTGAATTATATGGTGAACCAAACTTCAACAATCTCTACCTTGGCGAACCATCAAATGGCCGTGAATAATTTTTGACCCCTAGAACCTCTTCAACCTCTTGGAAACCATTCTAGTAATTTCCAAGAGCTCTACCAAGGCAAGAAACCCTTTGCCTCAACACACCTCAAGTGAGGTGATGCTCTACCCACGCCAAAGTTGGGTCACTCGGACCTTTTTTGTAGAAGAAAGATCCCTCATGCCAAACTCCGTGCTCCTTACTTTCTTGGAACCTTGAATTCTTCACATGCCTTCATACGCAAAATGCATACCAATCCTTGTTCCATAAATCTCTACACAGCCACCAACCTTGCTCTTGGATTCACAAACTAACCTCTTCATTCTCATCCAAGCACCCATCCCATGTCATGCTCCCAAAAGCAATCCGAAATGTAGTTGAATCTACCTTGTCATTCCATCTAAATTTTTGGGACTGTTTGATGGATTCTTTAGGCCCGAACCTTGCTTGTGATGAAGGCTCCACCTCAAGTAGAACCCCTTTATAAGTTTTTTGTTGATGCTCATCCTCTTCGACCTTTGTGCTAAGCTCCACCCATCTTGGAGTCCCTTCTATGATCACCTTAGTAATGAGTGTCTTTTTGGTTGCTACCGACCTAAAAATATGCTCCACATCATCCCATGGCTTGACTTCACCCTTGTGGACCTTATCCTTCAACACCACCACTTCTACACCTTTGAAATCAAGCACCCTTGATAATAAACTGTTAGTCATACAACCTTGACTAACCTACTTTGCTCAACTAGTCTTGAGTGCACTTATAGCTTGATTATGTTGCACTAGCTTCTTGACAGTAAGATTTCTTGCCAGCTTTGTTGTACAAAATGCCTCATTGATAGAATTTTCTACTCCACCTGCTATTGTATCCTCGAAAAGCTAATAAACGTTGTTAGGTTGAATTTTCTTCATCATAATCACTACTGAACCTTGTGTGACAAAGAGCTTCCTTTCGCCGGCCTTGTACGAATACCATTCTGTATCTAGAACTCCAAGGGAAATAAGACTCCTTTTTAGTGCCGGTACATGCCTTACCTCACTAAAGCTCCAAACAACATCGTCTTGTATCTTGATCTTCACTATTCCCCCGCCCAAAACCTCACAACTTGTTTCGTCTGCCAACAAAATCTTTCTACCCTTCATTTCCTCATATGTATCAAATGCACTCATATTTGAACACATATGATAAGAGCATCTGGAATCTAAATTCCAAACTGAAGTAGAACCCTTACCTGAATAATTTGCAATGACTTGCCCATTACACTCCTTATTCATAACAGTCAAAAGTTCATCATTGGATGCGTTTGAACTTTTGGCAATCTTCATCTTGTTCCCCTTCTCCTTCCGTATCGGATAAACCCGCTTCCAATGGTCTCTAGATCCACACTTGAAGCACTCTTTATTGTCCTTGAATTTAGAATTCCTCACATTGCCTTTCTTGCCCTTACACTGTCTTGTGTGACCTCGCTCTATGGTCCATGTTACTAGACCCCCATCTTGAGAGCTATCTCCAGAATTTTGAGCCAATCCATGATGCACCAAGTCTTGCACCACTTCCTTAAAATTGAGAGTACTCTTGCCAATTATCAGCATCTTCTGTAAGTGTTCATAGGATAGACGCAATGATGTCAACAACATCAACGCCTCATCCTCCGTGCTATAAACAATGTCCACCTTGTGCAAGGCCGCAATTCACCTATTAAAGGTGTTAAGATGTTCTGTGACATTTTCACCATCCTCTATTCGAATATTTAGGAGCTCCTCTTTCATGAAGAGTTTTTTTTAAGGGAACTTCCCTAAAAACATCCATTTGAGCTTTTCCCATGTTTGCTTTGCAGTGTCTTCCTTAACCTTGATGGACCTCCTAGCAAACTCGCTAAGCACGTCTCTCTCCTCTGTTATCATCTTCGCCTGCTAAGATAACGGTTGGACCTTGCTAGGCAAGCTCATATTTCATTCTCCTTTGCCATAGTGTGAAGTTCTTCATCCTTATGAACACATTCACCTCGAGCTTCATGTTGTCCATTTGTGGTGTAGTTGTTTGGGACCCTTTTCCCACCGCCTGCTTGTTATCGGTCATCATTAGTACTTACAAACACTCTTAAAACTATAAGAGCCTACCACGAACCTTGGCTCTAATACCACTTGTTGTGTGGAAACACTCCAAGACTTTGTTATTGATGGACTATGCAATGGCACACACACAAACCCTTTGAGAATAAAACACAAACACCATGAAGAGAGTAAAACAATCGCATAAGAATACAATGATTTATAGAGGTTCGGCCTCATGCCTGCATCCTCTTTGGTGATCCCCTCGAGAAATTTCATTAGAAGAATAGGAACAACTTTAGTTACAACAAGAACCCCCTTAGATCTCTATCCTCTACAACTCTGGGTCTTAATTTCTCTCACACCCTTACTCAAATCCTTTGATGCCCTTGTAAACACTCAAGAATTTATCCGTCTTGAATTATGTCTTATGTTTCTCTCTCTTACTTTTAACCTAGCCCTAAAATCCTATTTATAACTCATAGGACCTGGGTTACAAGTTAACCAAGAATATGAAACCAAAACCCTATTAAATTGAACCTTGAAACCCCAATAAAATATGAAATAATGTCAAATTATGCCAAACCGGCAAAACAACGCCCGACCCTAATCAAGTGACGATCGGTCGCTTTGGAGCAAAAAATCATCCCGAGCTCTCGGCCAAAAGCAATTGGTCGCTTGGCCAACAGTGACCTGTGGCCTGCAACCATATCATCCTCTTGCAACTTCTTCTCCTCTTCCCACTGCTCCTCTTTGCCGCCCTTGGTTCCTCCTCCTCCTCTGCCAAACTTCATCCCCCATCACCCAACTCGAATTTCTTCCCTTCCAAACACAAACTTATCATCTCACATCACCGAGTTGTCAAAAATCCAAAGAAAATGTTAGAAGTGTCCTTATCAAATCTGGTTATTATTTCCATTCACATTGCAACCCTCTTCCCTGGCTAAACTCTCCACTCCCACCTAACAATTTGCAGCCCCACCCACTTCTATAGTAAACTTTAAATAAGAAAAAAATAAACAATAACAGATATCTCCAATCTTCATTAATCATTATCAATGTAACATTATCAACAACAAAAAAATAAAACTTATGCAAGCTTCCTCAACCATTATTCCGAATATTGGCAGAAGTATATACAAAGGTGAATAGTAAGTTTGGGTCTAGAAGGGGAGATTTTTGAGTTGGTTGAGGGCTTGGGTAGGGGGGTTAAGGTGGGTAGTGGAGGCTGGGGCACATGGGAGGTGGATTGTGGCTGGAATGAGTGGTTGGTCAAGTGAGATGGTGAGTTTGGATTTGGAAGGGGAGATGGTTGACTTGGGTGAGGGGTTTAGCTATGGAGGGGGAGGCGGCTAGGGAGTTGGAGGCGGAAGGGGGTAGGAGTTTGGCTTACGATGGAGGAGGTGGTGAATTTTTTTGCTTTTTCTTTTTTCTTTTTTTAAATGATTTACATATGTATTTTTATTTAAATCCACATGACGTCATATCATTGGATATGTGAGGAGCACATGTGTGCTACATCATCAATATAACAGACTTTTGCACGGAACATGACAGCAAAGACTACTTATGAGCACACATATGGACCTTGGGGACTGCAAATGACAAAATATATATATATATATATAAAGGACACAATTTGGTAGTTTTGTGAACCTCAGGGACGTTTTGAGATAAAAATCTTAACTCAATGCCTTCAAAGCAAGATATTTCTCCTCAAATATGTAACGCATGGTTGGCTGTCTTTGCATGGCTAGTTATAACTGTTCCTAACTTTCGCCAACTTTAACTCCCGATGCCAATAAAATTAGATAATCCTCGTGTGTGCAACCTGTGCTTGACTATCTTTACATGGCAAGCAGCTGTAGCTAGCACTTCTCAACTTTAACTCTAGATATTTTAACAACCAGATATTTCCTATATATCTAACGTGTGATTGGTTCTCTTTCCATGGATAGCACATGTTTCTTGTTGTATCAACTTTATCTCCCGATTACTTACTAGATATTCCTCATACGTGTAACCCGTGGTTATCCATCTCTGTATGGCATAAAAACTAGGGGCAATGCAAGGGACACCAAATTTGAGTGTCAAATGACGTGGCATGTGCCACATGGATTTAATTAATTAAAAAATCCTTAACTATTTTTTTCAAAAGAAAAAATAATAGTAAAGGGTTTACCCAACCCTAACGCCACTAATTTCACACCACTACACCATCCCTACCAATCTCACTCCACCACTGTACAACATTATCCCTTGGCCTTTCCAAAGCACTGCCATCACTTGGCTTCGCTAGATGTTCCACCATATAACCATCGATCTCATATTTTTACTGTTATATGTTTATAATTTTGTTCTCTAACATGTTCATGTTCAAGATACATACTTTAATTTAGTGACTCAAGAAAGCACAGTCCTTTAGTTTTCTAAACCCGTATAAAGAGATATGAAAACCTATGGATTAACAATCTTAGGAAGAGAACATGACTTATATATCCAGACGAAACCCGCACCACCAGAAAACTAGAATAATCATACCCGCCTCCATGCCCAAACTCAATTCTCTCTTCCCAAAACATATTTTCTTGTTTCAGACTAGTTCTATTTGCTCAAACTCAAAGCCAAGGCCAAATCAACCATATTCATGGTCAATTCCAACAAATTAATGTTGTACAAGTTTCTGGGCATACATGAATTCAAATCCATAACCAAAATCAAGCATATGCCTCGAGTATGACCGGATGTGTCGCCACATGGCAGCGTTGTAAGACGGCCAATATGGTAGTGTTATACGGTGGCAGTGATGCGGGATAAATTTTGTGACTTTTGAAATTTAGGTTAACACTATATTATTTTATATTAATATTAATTAAAGAAAAATTTGAGGATTTTTTTAGCTAAGCAAGTCGTGTTGGTTAATATTAAATGACCCACATTTTTTGGTACTCAAATTTATTTAAATTTTTGTTGGAAAGATGCTTTATTATAGAAACATCATATTAATGTACAAATGATAGGATGAAAATATCCGAAGAGTCAGGAACAAGAGTGTGATCTTAAAAAAGACTTGTGGCCTGAACCAATCATGAGGAAACAAAGAAAAAACAAACTGGAGCTACGCAATGTCAGAATACAATTCAACATAAATTAGAACTCGGTGATACAACAAGTGTGGTCTCATTAAAACCTTGCCTTAAAAAACCCCAAATAAAGGAAAATCCGGCCAAGTAAAAAAAGTACAACTATCACAACCAACTAAAACACAAGTCTTAAACTGCCACTCTAATTCCTTGGCAAGTTCATCTACAAAAGGACCATTCATCCAAAGTGCAGCACTCCACAATGTCAAAACTACTCCAACTGGTGAAAAACATGGGCAAGCACAAGTTAAAACCTACTGAACTCAGATTAATGGAGAAAAGCTTCCTAACCTAGAACACCAACAAGGAAACACTGAAAAAAAAAAAACATTAATCACAAAACTTGAATAAGAAGTAGAAAAATAACATAAGGAAAGATAATGGCAGAAAAAACAATTAAGGAAGAAAAATAAGAAACCACTCCTTGAGTGACCTGTAGAACATTTGTATTTGTATTTGTATTTATTTATTATTTTTTACACAGTTGGGAACCGCTTCTAAATGCTGCCTTTAGGAACCTGAAAACCAATATAACCGCTAGGAACTGCGTCGAATTGCTCAAACATTGAACCACCACACTTGGCTATGTAAGATTCGGTTGTGTCTTAACTCACTAAGTGTGGTCTGATGATCAGATTGAAGTTTTAGAGTTTGACATGGATTAGGAGTTTTGGAACCGATCATACCTGCTACTCTAATAAGGAAAAGTGTTTAAAGTTAATCACTAGAGTTAGAAGATATCCTATCTCATTCTAGATTGGGCGACCTAAAGCTAATACAGTTGTGAGAGCTAGAGATTTTCTTGATGTGCAAAACTCTCTAGCCGATGCATATAAATAGAGCCCCTTGCTCATTCGATCAATCCATCACAAACATAGCATTCATACCCCATCTGGAATTACAGTGATGAAAGGATCGAATTGAGTAGAAGGTTTCTATTCAAAGTCGGACTAGTTTTCCCAGATAATTCTTATTGCCAATCCAGGTATGTAGGAGTTTATATTTTTTATGTATGCAGTCAACCTAGTTACATGTGGTATCTGAGCGATGTCTACATAATCTAGAATCTAAAAGCAACCAAATACCAAAAATTATATATCTAAAATCAATTGTACAAAGACTAGGAGTTAGATCACATTCATATTTGTGTTGTATTTCAAGTTCTTTTCAAATGCATGTTTTATAAAGATCAAAGGCCAATTTACATGAGCTTTTGTATTGATTAAACAAGCCACAGCGGTTTAGTCAATTAAAAACTCATGCATACAAAGCAATTTTGGCTAGATTTGCACTATAAACTGTTGTAGTTTTGATGCACCTTCTGTCCATAGATGTTGGTGTTTGATTCTATAGGAGTTTATGGTGGCATGATGCAAGGGATATTACACATGGATTAATGAAATCTTATTTCTATCCACAGATGTGAGGAGATTATTCGTACAGAAAATTCATTTGTGATAAAACTTGGTGATCACTAAAACATGTTTGATTTACTACCTACAAGTGTTAATCAATAATGTACAGTTTTTATGGGGACAGTTTTTGTTTGTGTACTTATTTTTTATCCGTTAAAATCCTCCAGCTTTGAAATTGCTATGAATTTGAGTTCCATTGAAACCTTGATTGGTACCAATTACTAGAAATGGAAAGCAAACATGGAGATAGCTCTAGGTTTCTTGGATTGTGACATGGCCTTGAGAGAAGAAGCTTCAGCAGTTACTATGAAGATAGCCTCTGCAGAAGAAAAATCCTATTATGCAAAATGGAAATAGGCAAATAGGATGGCCATACTCATTATGCTGAAATCAATGTCACCATCAGTGAGAGGTGGAATTGAAGTGAAGGACAATGCTAAGGATTTTCTTAAGTCAATTGCACTCAAGTACAAGGAGTCTGAGAAAGCTAAGACAGGTTTTCTGATGAATCAACTCATTGAGTTGAAATATGTAGGAGATGAACATGTAAGGATGCACATACTAAAAGTGATCAATATAGGGATGAAACTTAGGACATTCATTGAGTTGAAATATGGAGTCCAAGTTGAAGTGGAGTTCATTGGATTAGCTAGAATCGAGTTAGAGTATGGTTTCTTTTTGGATTTAGTAGACGTAGTTTATTTTCCTTCCATGAGAAAGAACTTAGTTTCAGTTTCTAAGCTTGTTAAAGCTCAATATGAGGTCGTTGTCAATGTTTCTGGTTTTTCTATTTCAAGGAATAAAATTTCAATTTATTATGGAACTGTTGTGGATGGAATGTTTCGTTTTAATCTGATCAAGGAATCTAATTTGTTTATGAACACTGCAAGTATTCAGCACAACACCCCTAAAACAAATTCACCAAACCTTGTTTGTGTCTTAACTCACTAAGTATGGTTTGATGATTGGATTGAAGTTTTAGAGTTTGACATGGATTAGGAATTTTGGAACCGATCTTATCTGCTACTGTAATAAGGAGAAGCGTTTGAAGTTAATCACTAGAGTTAGAAGATATCTTATCTCATTGTGGATTGGGAGACCGAAGGCTAATGCAATTGTGAGAGCTAAAAAGCTTCTTGATGGGCAAAACTCTCTAGCCGATGCATATAAATAGAGGCCCCTGCTCATTCGATCAATCCATCACAAACAAAGCATTCATACCTCATCGAGAATTACAGTGAAGAAAGGATCGAATTGAGTAGAAGGTTTCTGTTCAAAGTCAGACTAGTTTTTGGCTTCATCATCCCAGATCATTCCTATGGCCGATCCAGGTATGTAGGAGTTTGTATTCTTTATGTATGTAATCGATCTAGTTAACATGTGGTATTAGAGCTATGTCTGCATAATCTAGAATCTAAAAGCAACCAAATACCAAAAGTTCTATGTCTAAAATCAACTGTACAAAGACTAGGAGTTAGATCACTATACAAAGAATTTTTTTTGAAAACTTTCTCTCTTTTCTCTGCAACTAACGACACAGGGTCGAGTGGGTGTCGGTGGGGTGGGGAACTAGGGTTGGGAAAGAGAGAGAAAAGGAATAGAGATAGAGGATGGGTTAGAACCTTACTTCAGAAGAAGGAGAATCTGAAAGTAAGAAAGCACATCTAATCTCCCTCATCACCCAAGCCTCGCACCCCATTCCTTACCTCAAAAATTGTTGCAGCCATGGGCTTCAGCTTAACCCAATTATGATCATTTGGGTATATGGTATTTGGGACTCAAATTTGGTATACAAATTTGGTGTCCCTAGCAGTATTCAAAAAGTAATATGCTTTAAGCCCACTTAGAAGATCAAATTGAGTTAATGATATTTTTATTATAAAATCAAATAAAAAGGAGAAAACTGCTGAAAGACCCCCTGAATTAAAAAATCAGCCAATTTATCCCCTTGACTAATTTATATTGACAATTTCATTCCTCCCATTAGATTTTGTGGGATTTGATCCAATCTCCGATCAGACCCAACAGTGTGACGCTCACTTGTGCATTATTTGGAGTGCAATTTCGTGCTCCTATGGCCCTTCCTTGTCCTCCATGTTGTTCTCTTTTTCTCTCCGTGTTTCTCACTCTGAAAACAAAACCAACCCAACCAAATTTCACCATTAAATGACATAAACAATGCCCTCCAGCTCCAACAAGTCACAAACTTCACTGCAACCCACTTTCTGATCGGCCTCAAATTTTCATTCCCATTTTTATCAAATAGAGCAAGACACATAAACAATTAACCACCGCTCCTCCCGCACATGCACCCTCTCTCTCTAAAACAAAGTCATAATCGGACGATCAAGAGCGATACAGCCGCTGGTGAACCTTCTCGAGAGTGGAGGTTTTTGCGGGAAGAAGAACGCGTTGACAATTTTGTATTCGTTGTGCTCGGTGAAGGAGAACAAGATTAGAGCCGTCCAATCATGAATCATGAAGCCATTGGTGGAATTGATGGCAGATTTCAGGTGGAACATTGTGGGCAAGTCTGCTCCTGTCCTGAGCATTCTCGTTTTAGTGCCTGAGGCTTGAATGACGTTGGTTGAAGAAGGCGGAATTTTGGTGCTAGTGGAAATCATAGAGGTGAGGTCAGAGAGGAGGTGATATTGCTTCAGATTTGAGAGAACAGTGCGGCAACATCACTATCCAATACCTCACCGGAACTCGACATCGAAAACCTCAAAGCTCTCAAAGTCTCAGGCAAGGGAGCCATGGGTCTGACCCTTCTACTGTTGCCCGTTCACACCGTGCTTGTGATTCACCTTGGCTTTGGTCCATCTTCTCATCCCCTCTCCTCCCAATCCCTTCCTTCTCTATTGGGGTTGTTTACTAGTATTTTGGCTGGATTTTCCGCTTGTTTGCCATATTGATTTCATTGGCATCTCTTGTGGTTTTGTTATCCTTGGAATTTTTGGTGACGACGAAGTAGCAGTGTGCTGGTTGTTTACTTGGTGGATTTGGAGACATATGAGGTGGTTGAGCAGCTTGTTGTGTGCTTACAATTCTTGAGTTGTAATTTGCATCAACTCTTTGTGAGTTGGGTTGTGTTTGTAGTCTCTACTTTCGAGAGTTTAAATGTTGTAGTTGGGAGTTTTAGGCATTGCAGTTTATGTGTGCCTTGTTCAGGTATGCGCTTTTCATGCCAAAATTTCCTTGGCCTTATGTAGCTATATTAGTAGAGATACACCTTGTGCACTTGATGTTGCCATTGTATTTTTATGTATCTGGATTAACCTTGCCTGGTTAACATATGCTCCCATTTTTGTATTAAAATCTTTGTGGTATTTGTTCTAACCCTTATGGCTTGTGATCTTTCTGCCTAATTTATAAATACATTTTTGCTTTTCTTTATGAAAAATAAAACAAATCATGAGATAACAATTAGGAATAATCCCTACTCAAAATAATGTGCTTAAGATTGGAAAAAACCCGCAGCTCAGAAGCAGGACAGAAAAGACATTTTAATGCTAAACTCTCAGCCTAGTTAAGTGGACATGAAGTATGTTTTTTTTTTGGGGGGGGGGTCAGAACGTGAAGAATGTTTAGGTTACTAATTAGTGTTGTTTGGTGGCTTACTTTGTAGTTGTTTTGTTTTTCCTCTGATATAAGGACCCAAATTCGACATGTTATGGATCCTTCAATTTTACTGAAACCTCTCAAATATATTGACCTAGCAAACTTAATGACATGCATGCAAATACGAACTTATATGTATTCAACAAGCCATGCAAACAGAAACTTATATACAATTCACGAAATTTTATCATATTAAACAACTAAATTACTTAAAATAAGGACAAATTGTTCTAACGAGAATATGGCTACCTTTCCCCCACAATCAATGAGGATTTGATGTTCACTTTACATGCACACATAACCAGTAAAATGGCATTGAGTTTCAAACTGATAGACTAGTCTGTGCCTTCACATAGCTGACAAAGTAGATGTTAGCTCGGTCTTAGAATATGCTTGATTCAAACTGTCTTGATCAAGATCACCCACTGGCATCTCTTGTGGACATAGAAAAGGCTTGGGAGGCATTTTCAGGAATTCAGCACCCTTCAAGCATCTCTATGACTTTCTTCATTGAAGGACGATCACTTGGCTTCATTTGTATACACCATAAGGCTGTTATAACCATTTTTTTCATGATTTCCTTTTCCTCCTCTAGTACATCGCCCATCTCCAAGTCCTTCCCCTTGTTATATTGATCATAAACCCAAGAAGGGAAGTAGATTTGGCTTGAATGCTCTGAAAATGCATTCAAATTCTTCCTTCTGCTTGTCATTTCCATCAACAACATTCCAAAACTATAAACATCAGCTTTAAACGAAACACCCCCAATATTCTTGTAGAATAGCTCAGGAGCCATGTATCCCATTGTTCCTCTTGCTGCTGTTAAAGAGGCAATACTATTATCCATCGGATATAATTTTGCAAGCCCAAAGTCAGAAATCTTTGGGATGAAATTCCCGTCAAGAAGAATATTGTGGGGGCTTGATGTCAAAATGTAAAATTTGCATGTCACAACCTTCATGTAGATATTTGATCCCTCGAGCCACTCCAAGAGAAATCTCAAATGCCTTTTTGCAATTTAAGGGGATACTTTCATCTTTATAATAAATGTACTTATCAAGAGACCCATTTGGCATGAAGTCATATACTAGAGCACGCTTTGATCCCTCGGCGCAATAACCAACAAGTTGCACCACATTAACATGGTGAATCCGACCAATTGTAGCTACTTCACTGATAAACTCTTGCCCATTAGCTTTTGGCTTGCCTAACATCTTAATTGCTGCAAAACGGCCACTTCGTAATTTCCCTTTGAACACAGATCCATAGCCTCCCTCACCTAGCTTGTCCTTGAACCCACGGGTCATCCTTTTAATATCATGCTAAGAGTTCTCACTTCGCAGAAAATCTTCTATGGTTGTATACATTGAAAAATGCCTTGTCCGCCATTTATAGATCAAGATGCCAACACACAACATATATCTTGCCAGAAAAAATCCAACTGTGTGGGAAAATTATGAAATAGTACTCATTACTTCCTCTTGCTTCTAAATTCATTCATAATAAATAAATATTAAACCTCTCCAATAAAACAAAGAAATATTAAAGCAAGGGACAAAAGCTCATACCGTAGATAAAGGATATCATCACTCGATATTCTACGAGAAATACAACAAAAGTGAGCAACATTAGATGAATTTACAAAGTTTGAAAAGTCAAAACCTGAAAATAAAAGTGAGCAACATCACTTGTTATTTACTATTCTTATTGTGTTTTCTATATTGGGGGAGGTAAAGAGGGAAAATTACTTTTTGGTTTGGTGTATATTGTTGTAATTGTTCTTATCACTAGAACTATATATACGTCCACAATAGTTTGTTAAGCATGAAAGGATATGAACAAAGAAGGATCAATTGTAACATCCCGACCCAAATTTAATATTCGTTTAAGTTAAATGAATTTAATAAATTATGAAATTACAATTTTGCTCCAGGGGTAGGGGTAATTTGGTTACTTTTAATCCAGAAGGATTTTGGGGAAATGAATGGTATTATTACGTAGATTGTACTGAGATGAGTCCGTAGACACGTAGTGGGCTCAAATCGGAATTGTAACGAAAAAGTTACGATCAACATAAACGTAGTGGCAGAACCGTAAATAATTCGAAGGGGTTATTAAAATCAGATTTTCCTTCATTTTATTGGTCCCAAAACAACCGGGCCACTTCCCTTTACCCATCCCGACCCTTCACCGCCGCCACCACAGCCCCATTTCTCCGAAAAACACGAAAGAACAACTGGTTTTGACCCAAACTTCCCAGAGCACTTTCTGGCGATTTTGACCACCAATTTCTTCGATCTAGGTATGCT
Source organism: Prunus persica (assembly GCF_000346465.2). Lineage (NCBI taxonomy): Eukaryota > Viridiplantae > Streptophyta > Magnoliopsida > Rosales > Rosaceae > Prunus > Prunus persica. The sequence continues at coordinate 14,170,682 of NC_034010.1, forward strand.
TTTTCATCCTCTCAATGTGTTCTAGCTGATGGTTGGGTTGAATAGGATCGATTTATGCGTTTTGTAACTCAATTTAGTGATTGAACTTTTTGCCAGTTTCGGCCCGTAATTCCGACCATCTCCGCCCACTTTTTGGCCTTGGTCCAAGAACAAAAGTTGCTCCATTCATTGTTCTGATCATATAGGTATATGGCTGGACCGGTAGTTTAGAGATTTTTCGATCGCATGTGGCGGCACGTGGCCACTTTGTGGCGGCTCTTTGGGTTCTAAAATGATCCTCATGTCATCCCGAGCATGACAGTATGCTTGAAGTTGAATTTGGTTATCGTTTGACTATCGATCGGATATCGCATATTAGGCGTTATGTGCGTTCGATATGTTCGGACCATTGGATCGACTCCAATTTCATGTATGTTGATCTAAGCATCTCTAGGATCGTGTAGGAATTTGTGGATCGTGAATCGAAGTCCCAGATGCTCCGATTCAATAACTTAAAGTTTGCATTAAATGATAACCGTCCGATTGTGCGATCGTGAGCAATCCGACCATTCGATTCGGACCAAACTTGCACTACATGCATTATAAACCTTGTTGAACTCATCGGAACTTCTGAAGTAGAAATCGGAGGTCATGGGCCCGGTTGACTAGATTTGGAAAGTTTAACTACTCAGTTGACCGAGCATCTCCCGAGGCTATTCCACCGTCCAAAACACGTAATTGGACCCTAGCACGTCTCGTTCATCATACACACACATGAAACCTAGGAAACTAGGATTTTATTTAAAGTTCTCATTCAAAGTACTTTATGTTAATCTCGCCCTCGTATATTGAAATAGGTACTCCGGCTACTTGAACGCAATAGGGGGGACCCTCTCAAGGTCAAGCAGCGTGGGACTACTTGTGAGTGGACTTTGTTTCAAATAACAAGCATTATTTTATGATGGAAAAACAGTGCATATTGTTTTAATGGTTTATTGAGTTTATTATATAATCAATTGTTGAACTTAATATTTTTGTAAAGTATTTGTAATATATTCGGGTTTTGGCATATTCGAGTATCTTGAGTTTATATATATTGATTTCGAAAATTCTTATCTATGCTTGGTTTTGTTTGGGGTACATGGGTGTCGGTAATGAGATTATGGAAAGAGAGTGGATTATAGCTATGTTAGTTTGAAGTGCTATAAGCACTACCCTATGTACCTCTCAGAATATGGAAATTATGGATTGGATGATTGGAATTTTTGGTGATACTTGGATATGATAGAACCCAGGCAACCTTGATGGGGTGTTTCGTAGACTCTTAGCCGGATAGTCTGCCCGCATAGGACTTGCCATAGGCGTACGAGTATTGAGGATTCTACTGTGCGTGTTGATAGAGTCAGTCCTCCGGTTAGACAGCTCGTTCCCTAGCCACATGGTCAATTGAGGATTCTTCCATGTGGACTAGTCAACCAATCCCCCGGTTGATTTATTTCCCCGGTACAAACTTGGTAGTGATTATACTTCTATATATATACACCTATATGTTCCTTCTTGTTTATCGATGAGGATACTTCCTCTCTTGCCATGCCAACGGGCACGCGTTTCAAGAGAGTGGTTTGGGGAAATGGTTTTGTATGAGATGGGTATTTGGATATCTTTACGAGAATTGGTTTTCACCATGGTTTTGATGTGGCTATATATATGTTTATATCTATGATGGTTTGAAGGCATATGGTTTTGCGGCATCGTTTTCTAAACGGTAGGGTTACTATACGTTGTTTTCAACTAACGGAAACTTTATTTTTGTCCGCTCACAATTTTTTATTTTGCACGCCCAGGCAGTAGTTAGCTTCAAATTGAGCGGCAGAGCCGAGATCTCTGCTTCCGAGCCCTCAAGCCTCTGTAGGACTAAATTTCATTCGCTTCTCTTATGTTGAACCTTATTGCTTGTTTGCAAACTAAATTCTATTAGATTGATCTGATGTCGCCTCGTTAGGGTTTGATTGTGAGGCCAAAGGCCATGTATGTAAACTGCATGAATATTAACTCGTGTATGCTGCCAGTTGGGATGTTTAAAAGTATTTTAACAGGTTGAAAATTTTGGGATTGTCCATTTTTCAGGGGAGACTCTGCTGAAATTTTGGCAAAAAGTCTAGTGTCTTTAGTTTGTGGGCCAAGCATCAGTATGATGTCGGAAAATCCATAAGATTCGTCCAGAGTTCCGAGAAATTCGGGTCAGGTCCTGTCATCAATCTTATTGATCGAAAGCTTAGATGAATCTGTATAGAGAATTCAGATGACTATTTATATTCTCTCTTACTTAACAGAGCTAATCTTCAACAAAATGATTTAGCTAACTGTCTAAGATTGTGACACTTGTTACAATCTGAACGGTCTATCTCATACATGGGTCCAGCTTGATGTTTGGTGAGCTTAAATGTGTTACACACTGGCTAGGACTTAAATGTTTGTTTAGGATATCAAAACTTTAAGGACATGTCCCGAATTTTCTCAAAATCCGAGACGAACCCTTTGGAATTCCTGACATCACCCCGATGTCAGGCCCACTCACTAAAAACCGAGACTTCCTGCCGAAATTTCGGCAGAGTCTCCCCTATAATTTGGACATTTCCCAAAATTTCAACCTGCATAAAAACACATTTAATATTCCCAACTGGCAGCATGCACAATATAATTTCATGCAAATTCTCATAAATGGCCTTCGGCCTTCCAAAAATTCTCAAACGACTACCAAACAATTCAATTACAATTTATGACTAATAATTAGTCTGCGGCTGCACCTAATAACCTTAGGCTGCCTACGTATCCTCCTTGAGGGATCAAGCCACACGTAGTTCTTCCCTACAACTCAATTCCCCACTTGGGCGATACCTTATTTCATTCCTTTGTATTTCATATAATCTCCCCATACGCCGGTACAACCAACGCCACGTATGGAGCCTGTCAACACGCCGGATAACCTACGCCACGTGCGACCATGCTATACTATCATAATATCTCCCCATACGCCGGTACAACCAACGCCACGTATGGGGTCTGTCTCAACGCCGGATAACCTACGCCACGTGAGACCTGCACATCATATCACATATCTCCCCATACGCCGGTACAACCAACGCCACGTATGGGGCCTGTCCCAACGCCGGATAACCTACGCCACGTGGGACCTAACTTTCACTTCACAAATCTCCCCATACGCCGGTACAACCAACGCCACGTATGGGGTCTGTCAACACGCCGGATAACCTACGCCACGTGCGACCTCAACATAATATTACATAGCTCCCCATACGCCGGTACAACCAACGCCACGTATGGGGCCTGTCCCAACGCCGGATAACCTACGCCACGTGGGACCTAACTTTCACTGGATGGTGCTTGTAATGACTCCAAAGTCCGATGAGGTACCTAAAGTAGTGCGTATAGCACTCCAAACTGACATTTTAGACTCTGTTGTACCCTTGTACAACCATACATAATTATATTTATATAAATTAATTCTTATATTGTGTAATCCTCCACAATGGTCTAGCACCCGATAATCCCCCCTAGAAAGGTGAGATTACTCCGGGAGACTCACGGTCAACCAAGGGTCAAACCACTCTAACCCTGGTCAACCGGACCTGCAAAACCCACGACCTCCAATTTCCGATCCGGAAGTCCCTATGGGTTCTACCAGGTATAGGACACTTGTCCTGCAAGTTTGGTTCAGATCGGACGGTCGGATTTCTCACGATCGCACGATCCGACGGTTAATATAAAATATAAATTTAAAATTATTATTCGGAACATCCGGGGCTCCGATTCACGATCCGTGAATTCCTACACTATCCTAGAAATACCTAGATTAACATATATTAAATTTGGGACCATCCGACGGTCCCAACCTATCGAACCCGGATAACGCATAATATGCGATTATCCGTTCGATAGTCAAACGACGTCCGAATTGAGATCCGCGAAATCCTACGCACTTGTGACGGCCCGAGGATCTCAAAACTGCCCAGAGTCACTCCACCACCCTCGCCCACGCGCTGTCACACGCGCGGGCAGATCGGGTGTCCAAAGCGATTATGGTTCGTCGAAAAATCTCGGAACCAAGACTCCAAACTCCTATCCTAGGTAAAACACCTCATTTGGAGTCACTTTTGTTCTTGGACCTACCCCAAAAAGTGAACGGAAATGGCCGATCATGGCGGCCGAAGTTTCGGCCGATTTTCAATTCGAAAATTGAGTTGCCTACGCTACGAATCGATCTAATCCTACCCAACCATCAGCTAGAGCAGCTCGAGAGCTTCAAAATCCATACCTGGGTCGACGGATTTGGTGGCCGGAGGAGGGAGATCGACGGCGTTGAAGTTCCGGCGACATTCGGACGAAAATCGCCATTTTCCGGCGGCTGGAGCGGCAGCCGATGGCGGGGATGGCTGGGTCGTGACGCCGAGGTCGAGCCAGTTCTTTTGACACCGGCCCCGTCCGCAGCCGCGACCGGTGGCCGGAGTTACGAAGAGAGAGAAAGGAGAGGCCGACGGGAGAGAGAGAGGAGTCGCGGGAGAGAGAGAGAGAGAGAGAGAGAGAGAGAGGGAGAGAAAAACCAGATTTTATAAAAAAAATCCCATTTCAAAATATTTACGATTATGCCACTGGACTTCTTTTGACCATATCTCTCTCGTTACAACTCCGATTCGAGCCCACTACGTGTCTGTGAACTCGTCTCAGTACGACCTATCCAAAAATATAAGTCACGGTCCCAAACTCTCTCCGGTTAAAAATATGACTAAAATACCCTTAAATAATTAAATAATTAAATGAGGGTAAAATTTGGGGAAATTTGGGGTCGGGGTGTTACAGACTACCCCCCTTATAAAAATTTCATCCCCGAAATTTCCTACCTTGTCACTGAAGGGTTGTGAGCATGGGGCCCGCATCTACCACTCGGGTTCCCAAGTTCTTTCTCCACAACCGTGTTGGCAACCAAGACAAAAACTCTAGCTAAGCAAGCAGAGAAAGAGAAGTCTCCTTCTCTAACTATGGCGAGCTCACGTGAGAGAGAAAGGAGGAAGAACCCTAATGTTCCACTCCTGTCAATCGCGGCATTCAAGCCCACACGAATGAAGTACGGTTCCACCCAACTCCACTACTTCTCCCTTTAATCTGCCAACATGATTCTTTGAGAGAAATGTCAGAAAGGATCATTTTTACCGAATTGTAATCATCGTCGATCTCTCTCAACCATGATCCATTTCTGATTCCGATGAAAGATCTCTACTCAAACGTGCTCACGTGAGATGAGACCCCAAAGTACTCTCTCCATCCATCTGGGTCTCGTCGTTAGACTTGACCATAGTATTCCCACCACACACGAGCCTCTTTCTGTAAGAGACACTTGTGATTTCGATTATACCAACGCCACCCTTCAGACCCTGGATCCCTTGATCCAATGTCGGGGAGTTGCTCGTCCCAGAGAGAGGTTATGCTCTTAG